>NC_136489.1:148441949-148491949 GCF_053919585.1 Euprymna scolopes
TGTATGTCGATGACTATATATTTATATATATATAATTTTATTCTATTTTTCTTTTTAATTATTATAAACCTCCAATTTATTTCTGCATATATTTTCGCAAACACACAAAAAAAATACACTCGGGGTGGGGGGGCTATATTACATGAATTTAAAATATTTTTCTCAAATATTTTCGATGTAATTGATTGTAAATAATGAAACAACTAAAAACTTATTTCTTTTTTTTAAACAAAGGCAATATTTACTTGTTGTTAGCTGACAAAATGCTATTTGAATATTTTCATAAACCACGGCAAAATAGTTGACGACCAGTGGGCAAAATAAAATGGTGTAGCAATGGTTGGTTATTGCTACTATTATTATGACAAATATGTAATAGATTGATTTGTTTTAATGCAAAAAGAAACGGATACAGATATTAGAAATACCACTATTACTAATAATATCAAATTTGTAGATTAACACCCTCAGATAAAAATCAGTTTATTTTTGTTCTATGTGATTTTCGTTTTAGTTTAGTTGATTACATTGAAAAACTTGGCGGAAAGAAAAAAACAATAATTTTCGAATTTAGATAGGCAGTTAAATTTCGTATGTAAGGTTAATGCAAAATGATCATCATTTCTAGGATATCTTAACTTTGCAGAGATGTTCATTAAATTTATCACTAACACTAAGTCCGACTGGCAAGGTCGTAATTCCCTTCAAAACGCACATAATTTATCTCTTTGCGAAAACGTATATGCATTGGTCTAAAATGCTTCAACGTCTCGAAAACGCAATTCACTATACGTTAAATTAGAGGTGGGGCAGATCCACCCTCCTAAATTCTTCAAAATCTGACATTTTTATTGATTTTCTTCGAATCAAAATTTTCAGGATGTCAACCCGTAATCGCCTAAAAGGTTGAATGTCGTTCTAGTTTGAAATAGAGATTTAGTTGTGAGGGTGTTAATTAACAACAACAACAACAACAATAAAATAATAATAATAATAATAATAATAATAATAATAATAATAACAATAATAATGATAACTAGTGATGGGACGATTCCAACCCCATTGGGCAAAACCCGAGGGAATAAAATAAATAATTTAAAAGATGTTTAAAACAATTTTTATATTCTACTTTTGATTTAATTATCAATAATGTTTAACAGTATTTTTCTCGGCAGAAATATATTATTGAATTTTTAAAAATAATTTCGAACATTGTAAATAAACTGCATTCTTCTAAGGTGTACCAAGCGGATTTACGTAAAGTTAAAATTTTTGTGTTGTTTGTTCTATGAAAATAAAATACATTTCATTATATTTTTAGGATATTATGATGTATGGATTTTAGTCTTATTGCTTGTTTAAAACAGTAAGTATTTTTCAGTAGTAGTAGCAATTGAAAATTTAAGTTTTCAAAAAATGCAAAGAAGCATTTGGAGAATCAGAAATTAGGCTTATTTTTTTCTGATGCCAATACCGATTTTGATACCCCCAAAAGTTCCGATTTTTCCGCTATGTTATAAATTTCAAACAAGTAAAATATTTATTTGTTTTCTTAATATAAAGTTGTGATTTGACTTTCAAGTGCACTTGATGCGTATTTTATTTTATTCAAATGAAATCGTCGTTTTATTTTGAATTCACACCCTTCACCTCGCCTCGCCTATGCACTATTTCAACATTTCAAAATACAAGGCCTCAAATTTTGACACGCTTCTGGGCTTGACCATTACTCCTGATCTTAAATGGAACACGTACATCAAATCTGTTGCCAAGGCCGCTGGAAAAATGGTCGGATCCTTCTATCGATCCAGTAGATATCTCACTGCTGATGCAATTCTCTATCTATATAAGAGCCAGGTACGTCCAAGGATGGAATACTGTTGCCACATCTGGGCAGGAGCTGCTAGAAAGGACTTGTCCTGCCTTGATAGAGTTCAAAATAGACTTCGTAGCCTCGTAGGAGATGTTCTTTTCTCTTCCCTGCAACCTCTATCTCACAGAAGAGATGTTGCGAGTTTGTCGCTGATGTATCGTTATTTTCATGGAAAATGTTCGACTGAGCTTCAGTCTATGGTCCCCCTCGCAAAACTCTCACAAGAAACACTTGTCTAGCTGAAAACACTATCAATAATTCCCCTCACTCTTTATCTGTGCCTAAACCTAAACGTAGATTCCATGAACAAAGCTTCTTTCTTAGAACTGCACGCCTGTGGAATTGTTTTCCGTTTTCCTTCTTTCTGGCTGACTACAATATGGTTGTGTTCAAGTCTAACGTAAATAAGTTCTTGATGAGCCGTTCCATATAAGTTATCAAATTTACCAAATTTTCATTACTAATGATTACTATATTGTTCAATTTCTAATGTACACTCTTTAACCCTTATCCTTGAGTGGACTCTTGGCCTTGATAATGTGGTTATGCCTGTATAAAAAAATACAACCGCTGAGATAAAACGCGCGGCTTTTTACTTTTTCTTCTCTCACTTTACAACATGGAAAGAAAGAAGAAAAGAAAAATAAAAGAAAGAAAACAACATACTAAAGGCGGAGTTTTGCTTTGAAATACATTTATGTTATCAATTTCAAACAAATAAAATATTTTTTTATTTTCCTAATATTACGTTGTTATTTGTGCTTTCAAGCGCACTTGATGCGTATTTTATTTTATTATTCAGACTATTTGAACTAAAATAGAATTGGACGAAGCTAGATGAAAGACTTAGTGAGTTAAGAGAGAGTGCAATTATTAGCTAATTGTACGCTACTGCTAATCAGAACAAGAACTGAATTTTTCTCCTAATGTAAATGAAAGTTTTTTTTTTTAATGATTATACACAATATACCTTTGTCGTTTCTCTTGTGAATTTACGTTTTTCTGTTTTTGGCGCGAACTCTTAACTATTATTGAATTTACACGGACAGAACAAGAATAAGAAAACAAAAGAGAAAGAAAACTATTTTCCATAAACGATGGAGTTGGCAGTCCTTGAGAAGGCCGGCATAGATCTGCAATAATATCACGATTTTAATATTCGAAAACTGGTTCTCATAAAACTTGCCAGATCGGTAAACAGATTTACTCGACTTATTTTTGCTCGTCCTTTTTGCTGACAATTCTTTTATTGGTCATACTGACGCTTTTAATCCTGATTTTCCTTTGAAAACTTATAAGTCTCATGATTCTATAATTACTTATCCAAAGATATTAGGTTAAGAAGAAATTTTATGCGGACTTTTGTTAAATTTTTATTTCAAATGATATCGTTTCAAATAACTTGTTATATTACCTTTAATTTATGTATCATTTTAAAGAGCATTTTTCGTGGTATCTAATCGTTTAAATTTCAAGCGTTTTAAAATAAGGACGATTTCCTTGCTGAACGTTGAATACAAGATGGAAAAAAGCAAATTCGGACACTTTTTTTATTCTAATTCAAGCTAGACCGAAAAGCTGCTGAAACAGCTCGCGACATACAGTCGTTTTAAAATAATTATGTATATTTTTCAGATCAATAGAGCGTTTTGCCCTGGACCTACTACTGAACACACATCACAATGGTGGTTTAAGATATTTCGTAGCGGTGACCTCTATCTTGGAGATAGTGAACATAGTGGTCAGGAATCGGATGTTAAAAACGCTTAATTGAGAGCATTATTCGAAGCCAATCCATGCACAACTGTTCGAGAACTTGGTTCTGAATTAGATGTAGCGTATATGACGATTTCTGATCACTTGAGAGAGATTTTAAAAGACTCAATAACTTGATAAATACGTACCTTAAGAATTATACTATTAAAGGAAACACCGTTACGAAGTGTCATTTTTCCCTTATTTTACACAACAAGAATGACCTGTTTCTCTTGCGATAAAAAGTGGGTTCTTTACAATAACAAGCAACGTTGAGCCCAGAGATTATACGCTGACGAAACTCCACAATACTTCCTGAAGCCAGGGTTGCATCAAAAAGGTTATGCTGACTGTTTTGTGGTCTGCGACTGGTTTCATCCATTACAGCTTTTTGAAAGCAAGCGAATCTGTTACAACAGGGAAGCCCTGTCAACAAATAGATGAAATGCATCAGAAACTTCGACAACAACACCCAACATTATTCAAGAGATAAGGCCAATTCTCCTCAACGACAATGCCAGACCACACGTTGTCAAACCAACCCTGCAGAAGTAATACGAATTAGACTACGACACTTTGCCTCATCCGCCATACACTCCAGACCTCTCACGTTCCGACTACCACTTATTCAAACATCTCGACGATTTTCTGCGTGAGAAATGCTTAAAACAACTAAACGAAATAAAAAAAACGCCTTAACCGACTTCATCGCCAGTAGAACAAAATATTTTTTTTTATGTTACTGGCATGAATACATTTGTTTTCCGTTGACAAAAATGTGTTGATTCTGATGGTGCTTATTTTGATCAATAACTTATTGTTTGAGCCGAGATATATTCATGTAAACTTAAAAGTAATAAACCGCAAGAACTTTCTTGTCAACCTCATAGTTTTCATTCTTATTCTTCATATATTCATTCATCAGCATTGTCTATTTTCTTAGATTGTTCTCAACCAATACATTATTGAGTTGTATAAGAAAACAATGAAAAGGTAGATGTGATATATTAAGCTGAGACAAAGACGAGATTAAGCTTAATACGTAATTCCGAAATTGATTGTCAACAGAATCCATCAATCATTTTCTGATATCAATAAACGTGTCTTTCTTTCTTTAAACCAATTTCGATATAAGCAAAAACACAACGAAAACGGCAGAAGTATGTAATTCTATTATCCTATATTTTACAGAGCTCCCAGACTTATATGCAATGGCAAATCCGAATCAAAACGGATATCAGATGTTTATGAAAGGAGGTAAAACTATAATGAACATATAGTAGTATTAGTAAATATTATGTAACGCCAACCTGGTTATGATGACATGTCTGTGTTTTTAGTATGCGATAATTTTATCTTGTGTAATAATATTTATCACCAGAGAAGTTACTGTATCACCACATAGCTAATTATTCTAGATTAGATGTAGTCTAGTTTAAAAACAACAATTGTTAACTAGCATTTACTAGTGGGACGTTGAAATTACGAATAAGACAAGAATATATCTTGAACATGCATTTCATCGGCAGATAATGCTCTGCTGAAGCAGAAAATAATAAAGTGATAATCGTCTAAAGAGATGTGTACACAAATTGATACTAACACAATATCTGCGTATACATTCTACTATACGTGATTCGAATCTTGGCTTAAAACGCTCACGATGTCTAGCAATACAGACAGAAATAAAGGGGATAAGAAAAAGGAAGAGGCATGCGCGAGATAGAACAATCTAAGCGATATGTTTTGTTCTTTTTTGTTTTTTTCACCAAAAAAGTAAGGCTTATGCACCCCCCCCAAAAAAAAAGAGAACTAGACATAACTAATCAGAATCAGTAGTGGTTTTGAATCTTGGTATGCGTATTTACTGTATGTATACATATAAATGGGGCATAAAAGAGAAATAGAGTTCTTTGGATTAATCTCTCTTTCTCTTCCCCCATTCCCCCCTCTCTCTCTCTTTATATATATATATATATATATATATATATATATATATATATATATAAAATATTATTAAAAAAAATATTATAAAAGAAAATATTATAAAAAAAATGTATATATGTAAAAATATTTTTAACCTTTATACATCTAATTTTAAATAAGAATGTAAATATACTAAATACTAATCATAGTGGGGGTGATAAGTAGTCAAATGGATTAATCCTAATCTTATAAATACAAGACTGATAAATTAAAAAAATGCATCCATTTCAAATGGATAGTACCAGTCAAGGATCCGTCACTTGACACTCAGCCCAACAGGTGAGGGGCCGGGAACCGGCCCAGCACCTGTTGGACTGAGGTACACCGCCTGGGTAATACCTAGGAGGTCCACCCTCCCAGGCCTTGCCACCGGGCTTTCCGGTGGGGCAAGTTTATTGCTTGTTGCCTGAGGCGCCCCGACCGGGGAATGCCGACGGGGTTACTCAGGCAATTTTTAAAATTGCAGGAGTGCCCCTCCTTTAGGGGAGCCTGCTGGGTTACCACTTTCCGGCCTTGTGCCACATTTTGCTGAGTGGACAGCAAATAAATATAATCAATTTTAAATGTGGAAATTGATGAATCGCACAGGTGAGAAATTCATTTTTATAGTATGAAAAGGTTAGTAATTGCAATTAAGAATAGGAAATTGGATCAAATGTTTGTAACATGTCTTCTTCCTAAGATTAAAGGTGGTGGTGTTTGATCAACACTGCTGGGGAGCCATGATGCAATATACTGTTTTGTTTTTACATCCCCGAAACGGTGTTTCATGGTAAACAACTTATGATCCCTTGAAAAATAAAATATTGGTATTATAGTAAATTCGAGAGCGAGTTGATGCAGTGATTGCAGGTGATTAAAGGACTTACTGACTAGATGATTTTCTAACAAATGATAAAAAATATTTTTTGTATAGTTTTAAAGGTTAAAAACTTCAAAGACTATATATATATATATATATATATATATATATATATATATGCGGACTAGTCTGTCCGTCTTTCTATGTAAAGAAACAACTTCTATCAAACTACTGTGTCAATTTTTGTCTACAGACTTGATATATACGGTCTTGGACCTGTGTTACAAATTCAATTTAGCTTTACTCGGCATAAATAGCTTCTAATTAAAAAAAATAAAGTTTGGCAGAAGTAAGTTGACTAAACATGTACATTCTACGCATGCGCGAATATAGATGTGTACGGTAAACTCGTTTAATGTATATACATTCTGATATTCGTCTGTCGTTAGTTTAGATAGAAAAATATTGGAAAGCTATATGTTTGGATACTAGGATTTTAAATCAATTATATATTTTGAGTGCAACATAATAAACCATAGAAAAATACATCTATAATAGTAAATACAAAATCTGTATAAAATAAAAGTTTACATATAAGAGTATTTTACGACTATACAATACCGAAGTACCGTTAGTATATAATTTCTGAAATATAATAATACATAAAAAATCAGCTCTGTTATAATAAATACGGAATCTTCATTAAA
Organism: Euprymna scolopes; assembly: GCF_053919585.1. Classification (NCBI taxonomy): domain Eukaryota; kingdom Metazoa; phylum Mollusca; class Cephalopoda; order Sepiida; family Sepiolidae; genus Euprymna; species Euprymna scolopes. The sequence goes on from NC_136489.1 coordinate 148,449,073, forward strand.
TTGTTTGTGCACTAGTATGCTGTTCGACGTTTAACTGTCGTAAAATTCCCTTATGATATCCTATTTCAATTCATGAAGATTGCGTGTATTATTATGAAGCCATATTTTCTATTGGTTATTATATTGTACCGAATACAGGGTGACCCAAAAAACGGACTCAACTCTAATTAGGCCCCGTTTCTTAGTGTTTTGTGCGAATGAAATTAAACTTTGGTCATAACTAGTTCATTATAGTCAAAATATCACATCAAAACACTAGGGTCTTTGACCTTTTTTCTCCATTGACTGTAAAATGCGTAAAAAAAGAATTGAATGTTCTCTGTTTTTTTTGGGGGGGGGTCACCCGGTATATATTACTAGTAGTAATTTTAAAAGTTTAGAATATCTCAATGAATTGCGATTAGCAAGAATGAAACCCAAAATTTAGCTCTTACCATCATTTGTTACCATCTGAACAATGTCGATATCCACTCTACAATTAATAAAAGATAATAAATAAACGTGGATTTATAAGATCAAAGAATCCAACCTTGATCGCCCTTCGGGACCCGTGGCGCAGTTGATAGAGACGTTGAATCTCTACGGTTCCTGATGAGCATTGTCTGAAGATAGCGGTTTCAATCCCACCCAAAGCGTGCCAGAGGTTAATTGGTCAAAATGTGTTGAGACGACAACAACTACGGATGGTAGGGATGGCTGAGAATGCAGTTAGGAGATTCGAAGTTCCTATCCGTCGCGGTTACCACCTGATGAAGGTCAGAGGAAGTTGGCCGAAACGTTGTGAACCAATAAAAAGATCCAAAAACAACAACTAATAAAGATGAGACTAATAGTCCGAAATAAAAATAAAAATTAATATATAATGCTCATCTCAAAAAATGAATTCCAATTAAGGAATAATATATATATATATCCACCCTACAACTTTAAAAATCAACGTACTTACACACAGACACAGACACACACACACACATCTGTGTAGATAGAAGACACACGTTTAGCAAAGTTATCGTTTGTCAGGTTCCAGTTTATCAAGTTGACCCTTTTTACTAAATAAAAACAAGGTTTTATTTCATATTCATTTTTATAGGGCCAGATCACGAGTGAATATTATACTGCACATACTATGCGAGGTTTGCTAGAATTCGCTTAAGTATACTATTTTTATTTCTGCAGATTTTGTCTTTAATATTATACAGTTTTTGATTATGATAAGGTATCCAATATATTGTAGTGATTATAAAAGTTTCAAAAAATATGGATGCTAATAAGCTAAAATTGAAACAAAACTTTTAGCTCGCAAACCTTATGTATTACAAACTGAACTGACGCCACATGTTAATTAATACAAAGTAACCAATTTAAAAGCATAAATGTTTACTTGCACAGAAAAAAAGCTTACACATAATTCTAACCCGACGCCTGCCAAGTTTCCATTTTTGAATGTTGACTCTTTAGAAACTTATTTTGGGCTGAAAACAAAATTGAAATTTTTTCACAGTTCCGAATAGCCCTTATATAAGGTTCCAAGCATGTATACCAAATATTGATAGAGTAGTTTGGTAGAGACTGTAAGATTCTGCTGGGAACATATACGAGAAGGAATAGTTATATACCGTTCACTATGACTATGGCATTCCTACAGCTACAATATTGATGAGTGAATATATATAAAGAATTAGAATGAAAACTATCAGGTTGACAAAAAAGTATCTAGAAAACGGACCCATGAAACTTTACATGGTGATGTGCGATTATGAGAAAGAAGTAACCTTAGTAGAAGTCAGTATCCCCAATGATGCTTGCTTAAATACAGCTGAGAGGGGAATTATAACTAAAGACCCAAATCTTATGTATAACAAAAAGTAAGTGGAATCTTAGGAAGATATCTCTCATTCCAGTAATTATATGAATAACTAGACCCATGTAAAAATATAAAAAAAAAACTATCCGGCAAATATAACCGGTGAACCAAGTGCAAAAGAGAGACGTTAATAATTAACCTTAAAGGGACGGTCAGAATCCTAAAAGTGATCGCTCAGTTGAATATCTAAGTTAACGGATGAATGTTTGGCATTCTGTAGGATGCCGCTACTCCAGCTTGAACAAACTAGTTAGAAAATGAAAACAAGCATTAACATAAAAAATAGTAAATTGTGGAGAAAGGAATTATGTTCTAAACTTCTTTAATAACTCAGTGTCTGAGAGATGATCTTCGACTTTTCGGTTGCTGTTCTCAGAAAAGGAAACAAGCGAAATAATACACACACACACACACACACACACACACACACACACACACACACACACACACACACACACATATATATATATATATAGTAATTTATAAAATATATATGGCGATTAAGTTACACTGAATATTCTGCGTTTCATCCACTCTAAGACTCTTCAGGCTTATGTCTATATATATATATATATATATATATATATATATAGAGAGAGAGAGAGAGAGAGAGATAGAGAGAGAGAGAAGGAAAGAAAGGGAGATATTATAAAAAGAAACATATGTAAACATAAATATATATCTATACGCGTATACACGGATGAACATGAATAAAAATAAATAAAATAAACGTTTAAAAATACGCTAAAAATGGTGTGGACGAGTTTCTGAAAGAAAACGGGTCGCAAATATTATGACATTTTTAGAATTCTTTTTTTCAATATCCTATTTTTATTTAAGGCTGTAGTTAAGGGAGATTTTAGTCATAATCTTGGTGAATCTGTGTAAACTGCTTATTAGGTTTATATATATATATATATATATATATATATATATATATATATATATATATATATATATATATATATATATATATATATATAAAGCGGAAGCCCATTACCCGTATTAAGCTGGTCTGCAGTTTAATTTGTTGCTTGCTATCTTGCTCTTGCTTGTTGCTGGATCTCAACATTCTGAACCGAGAGAGAGAATTAGCTGTCGTACAAAGCTAAGACTCTGTAACATCATATTTGTATAGATACTTCCTCAGGCATTTGGGCTCATGTATTTTAAACGTCTGAGGGAGTGGCACTCGTCTGACAAGACGTTGCAATCATCATCACATATATATATATGCATTAGCGGTAAAATGTTACCAAAATGTATTCATGAAATTGAAAAACACTTTCATCTGTGAAAAACTGAAAGATCGGAGTAGAATCTGAAAGTAGACAATTGTGACGGCATTATGCGAATCCTGTAATAAAAATTGTAACCATTGAAAGTATAGTACAGGGTGGAACGATAAATTTGTCGCCTTAAAGAAATCAACATTTCAAACTTTTATCAAAAAATTAAATTCAGGTAACTTGTAGTAATGATGCCATCGATTCAATGTAGTCGCCTTTAGCCTAAATACGAGTCCGTAACTAGGAGCATGACTTTTCTATAAGCGTAGACGGGAGCTCGCCGATTACTCGGCGAATGGCGGCGATCAGGCTGGCTTTTGTGTTGTGGGAGGTCATGTTGGTGATGGTCTCGACATATGACCAAACGAAGTAGTCTAGCGACTTAAGGTCGGGGCAGGAGGGAGGAACCAATGAGATAAGGGTACAAAGTCGTAGCACTCCTTCTGAAGCTAAGCCTGGATCTCGTTGGACGTGGATCGGCGCCGAGTCGTGCTGCGTGAGGTGGTCTCAGATTCCGCTGCAATATGTATGCCGATATGAAACTAATACTGTTCGTGTAATAAACAGACTATATACCAGCCCTGTCTTCCATGGAGCACTCTTTAATAATCACGCGTCTTTTTTTTTTTTTTTTTTTTTTGAAAGCAACATATTGTGTAAACTATAGATTTGGAACTCATCTTAACCTCAGTCTTTCAATCCATTAAAAGTTTGTATTTTTAGTCAATGTTCACTTCGTCTATAACATGTAAATGACCTTCCTATTATTAACAGGGACCGTGAGTCGTTCTCTCATTAAAGGTCTGTACTAATTTATGTCCCAGTGTAACAACAATAATAACATAGGATCTGGTTTTCATAAGATCATCCTGCCATGCCCTGTCAACAGCCTTAGATATATCTAGGGCTACTGCCCTCCCCTCCCTGCATTTTCCAGTGCATGGTATATCCGTTTTGAGGTTTCAGTAAAAATATATTACTGTTGCCTTGAAATGACCCCTGGACAAAAAAAACCCTTCAAGCTTTCAAATACGTATATCCGGTTGTAATTCAATTAAAATGGTGCATATGAAACACTAATTGGGAGCGTTTTTAAAGATTTTTGGTTGTTTCAACTATATACGGATTCAAAAGGTAAACAATAGGGAGTAATAATCGGAAGTAATTAGATGTAATGGGTAGAAACGTGCATGGTCCTGATACCCATTCAGCACTAAACAATTTCGAGGTTTACGATATATATATATATATATATATATATATATATATATATATATATATATATATATATAAGTGAAAATGTCTGTCTGTCTGTGTGTCTGTGTACATTTCCTATCAAATAACTCTGTCAATTTTCGGTCTAGAAATTCGAGATTTAGCATAATGAGTATTGTGTTTTCGGCCAAAAATTTGGCTTTCAAGTGGTCAAAGTTCAGCAATTTGACCATTGAAATCTCTACCGAAATCCTCCTCCAATGTTGGGTCTAAACCCTTGAAATTTTAAATGAAGGTGACTTGGATATGGATCGAACTTTTTAATTTGATTTGAGCTCAAGAAATAAATGTTAAGGGTCAAAATTGGGGTCAAAGTTAAAAAAATTGACTGCTGCGGTCTCTACCAAATTACTCAGCCAATTTCTGGTTTAAACATTTAGGATTTAGCATAAATAGTATTCAGAGATAGAGCAAACTTTTTAATCGGTTTAGGTCGAAAATTTGAGCTGCCAAGGCGTCAAAGTTTAAAAGAGTTGACCTTTGCGATGTCTAGCAAACTACTCAGCCAATTTTAGGTCTAAACATTTTAAATTTATACATAACGGGTATTCAGACATGCAGCAAGCATATCAATCAGTTTGGGGGCGAACATTTGACTGCCGAAAAGTCAACTTTGAAAAAGTTGACCTTTTCAGATTCTACCAAATTCCTCCGCCAAGTTTGGGTTTCAAGACTTGAAATATTAGCTGTAGGTAACTTGAACATGCGTAAAACTTAAACGTTAAGGTGTCACAATTGGGGCCATAGTTAAAAAAAAACATTGATCTCTGCGGTCTCTACGAAATTATTCAGACAACTTTTGGTCTAAATATTTGAAATCTTACCTAAAGTGGATTCACACGTAGGGCAAGTAATGAAAAAAGGGCCAGAGCAAAGCCGGGCTGAACTGCTAATATATATATATATATATATATATATATATATATATATATATATATATATATATATACACTAGCATTTCAGCCCGCCGTTTCCCGTGTGTTTGGAGGTGTATGTTAAGCAAAACAAAAAATGCGGTTAATTTTTTTTAACTTTGACCCCTTAACATTTATTGTTTTTTTTTAGTTTAACCCCTTAACATTTATAGTTTAGGGCTCAATCAAGTCATTAAGTGATATCCATGTCCAAGAAACCTATATCTAAAATTTCAAATGTTTAGTCCCAAACTTGGCGGAGGAGTTTAGTAGAGTTCTCAAAGGTCAAACCGTTGAACTTTGACTCCTTAACAGGCAAATTTCTGTCCGAAAACTGATTACAAATATTTTCCCGAATCTCAGTACCCTGTATACTAAATTTAGAGCCTGTAGACTTAAAATTGACAGAGTGATTACGTAGGGAAATGTACACACACACAAGTTCACTTATATATATATATATATATATATATATATATATATATATGCATGAATATAAACAATCTTCTACATGCAAAACAAAACGTTTTTGGCTGTGAACGTTAATAAAATGTATTATCGTTGCAGTTATATCTCGCAGCTGCATGAGAAATCTATTGCGTTTAAATGTTCGCGCAGTATCATTCGTTAGATGGTTTTGCGATGTGACATCGTGCGCTCATTCCTCGTATTATAAATGATGCATGCGAATTAGGACGCGACATCGCAGAATCGAAATCAATACGCATCAACGAAACTCGACTCGAAAAATATGGTTCAAAGCAGTTCCAGTTTTGATCGCCTCTAGATAAGATATTCTATCCTGTTCTCACTAATCGGCCACAATCGACCTGCTCGAATAAACCTCGCGGGTTCATCATTTATTGATCGATAAAACTCAACTATTTGAACAATTCTCGCTATGTCTTATTGTAACAAAGTGCACATGCGCGCGTGAAAAAGTATCAGCAGCAGCTTGAAAAGAGATCAATAGCGGCAGCAGCCGAAAGAAAGCGGATATGCAAATTAGAGAGGGTGCGCGATAAGAAGAAAAAAGGAAAGAAAAATACACCACGTGCTCGGTAGAGAAACAAACTGCGCGTCGAAGAAAACAACCCGATAAAGTGGAGGACGAGAATGGATCAGTAGTGGCAGGCGTGCGGTCGAAGGAAGGAGACATGACCCAGGCTAGATTGACAAGTGTCAGCGAGAGACGTTTTAAGTAGTGTCTAGACAGAAGACTAACGATAATAAAAACTGTTGCTAAAAAAGAAAAAAATGCCGACCCGAATTTTATTTATTTATTTTCTGTTTCATTTTTATGAACTATATATCTACAAAAGTTAAATTGTGTGTGTGTTTCCCTACCAAACTACTCTGTAAATTTTCAGTCTACAGACTCGAGATTTGACATAAGGGGTATTGAGATTTGGGAAAATCTTTTGATCGGTTTTTGACCAGAAATTTGGCTGTCAAGGGGCCAAAGTGAACGAAACGACCTTTGAAAACTCTACCAAACTCCTTCGCCAATTTCTGGTCCAAACACTTTAAATTTTAGATGTAGGTTATTTGGACATGGATCAAACTTTAAAATTTGATTCGAGCCAAAGACAATGAATGTTGCTCGGTCACAATTTGGGTCAAAAAGTTTAACCTCCGCGTTCTCTACTAAATTAATTAGCCAATGTTTTGTCTAATTATTTGAAATAAAGTGTATTCAGACATAGGGCAAGCTTTTTAATCGGTTTTTGGCCGTAATTTTTGCTGGCAAGCGGTCAAAGTTCAACAGATTTTACCTTTGCCGTCTCTAGCAAACTATTCAGCCAATTTTAAGTCTAAATATTTGAAATTTGTCATAAAGGCTATTCAGACATGCAGCAAGCTTTTTGGTCAGTTTTGAGGCGAAGAGTTGGCTGGCAAGAGGCCAAAGTTTACAGTTGACAAACTCCTAAACAGTTGAGATTTTATACGTAGGTTACTATATATATATATATATATATATATATATATATGTGTGTGTGTGTGTGTGTGTGTGTGTGTGTGTGTGTGTGTGTGCGTGCGTGTGTATGTGTGTGCACATAAAGTCATAAACAGTACATAGAGGCCGAGCAACGCTGAGCTGAACTGCTAGTTGTTATTAAAAGTGTAACGACCTTGAATAAAGTTTATCGCTATTTATTAGTGGTGATAGACTCACTTATGCCGACCCTTTTTTGTTCAGTATTCTATTTCAGTCAGATGTGACCTGAGATATCTAACTCTACAAACGTTCGTTGTTCGTCCTAATTTTCTTCCTAACACATCTAATCAGCCACATACCAAACACTTAAATATTTACATGATGTGGTCTGGTTTAATTGGTTTCTCTTTCTTTATCTGTCATTATTCTTTCTTTCATGCCTAACATTGTTTCAGAAATGATTTTTGTTAGTTAATTATAATGTGTTTTAACAGCCTGTTCTAACTTCCATCTTGTTCTTTAATGACTGTCCTCCATACAATTTCATTTTTTTTTTCCTATTTTGGATCTTAAATGATTAATGTATTCGTCTCTCATCAGCGTCAACAAAAAATCACTTTATATTTTATTAATATATATTTAATTGATGTCGTTATATCACATATATATTTCGTACCTACGTGCACATGATATTAAGGGTTCATCTACAAAGTTGTTTTCTCTCTTATTTTTTTATGTTTAATAGCCAAAGTCTAGTCAGCAAGATTCACATGCGCGCACGTATGCCTGCTACCGTAGTATAATCATATCTAGACTCTCTTTAAATATTAGTCAAAAGTAAGCAATATATATTCATGGGTTCATAATTCTACATAAGAATAATAATTTAGAAACTAACATTGTATAGCTAATACTGCCAAAATCATTATAGTTTGTGTACATATGTTGCATAATTTGTGTCTTTACATACACATAAAATAGTTTTAAATACACACACACACACACCCATATATATATGCATATATATACATATATATATATATATATGACATACACATATACATATATGTGTACACGTTTTTACGCATATATACTTCTACATGCATATATATATATATATATATATATATATACATACATACCTATTCATAACCATATAGATATATACATATAAATCTGTATATTATATATACATTCACATATATATACAAACACACATACGCACACACACACACACACACACACACACACATATATATATATAAGACATTTTAAAAATAAAACCTCTTATTTTTTATTTCATCTGAAATTTCAGTGGAGATTAAAAATAAATTGTTATGATGGTTGTATTCATGACTTGAATATATAATCTCTGTTGCAGATATTGACGGTATGAGACTCTAATAAATAGCGCGTGTCATTGATATGTGTAAGAAGCTGAGATGCTTCAGTGAGTTCCTCCGAGCTTAAAAAAATTGAACAGATCAACATTTATCGGCGCCTGTTTTAAGTTTACGAATCCGATGCTGTTAGGAGATGGGTTCATCGATTAAAAAGTGACGACAGAGATGTGATTAACACAACGCGCTACGGAATTTTAGGTATCAGAAGTGTTAAGTGTTGAACAAAGATGACCGTGGAGAAGCAGTGCAGTCCCGACACTGAATGTAAAGTAATTGCTAGTAACAAAGAAGGCGGTCAAGAATCAAATGCGGTCCGTGAATAAGCAAAGCTGTGTTAAAAACATGGCTATTTTTTAAGTAAATTCTGGAGGACAGCAGGCCACTTGTATTAATGATACCACACGGTTCTTTCTAACTTTTCAACGTGTCAGTTTTTTTTTCGGTAAAACAAAATAGTAAGCTTTACTTTTGAAACGAGCCTCGTATAAATATATATATTCATAAACATACAACATGGAACTCACAAAGAGGGTTTTGCATAGATTAAATACATCCTAACACAGAATTCGAAACCAGAGTCACTTACTTACAAGGCGGGTAACCTGAAACCTAGACCAAATCGCCACATCTAAAAACTGTCTGAAGACTAAAACAGTTCAAGCAAATTCTGGCTAAGTCCGACTGTGGAAAATAGCTATTTATTCTCAACCATTAAAAATTCAGGCCGATGCCGCATAAACAGGATATAACGATGTTATCCAATACGCTCACTGAGCGAGCAAATTAATATGTTGTTTTTTTTTTCGAATATGAGATGTTGATATATAATTATTTCAATAATTAAACAACGTTGCAGCCCACACATTTTATGGAAGATGTGCACCTCTTATGGAGTGTGTGTTCTGTAACTTATTGTGGAAATAATTATATATTTTCTCTTATTTGAAAAAGACTTAATATTAATTTGATCGCTTAATTGGCGTATTGGAATATATCGTTTAATCGAGTGTAAAATCTTACTTGTGATAGACTCTTTTGTATTACGGTAATATATACCAAAAGAAAAAATAATTAAAAAAAAAAAAATCTTATTTCGTATTAATTGATATTCATATTTTAATAAAAAGTTTCAAGTAAAATACGAAAACCCGGACGATGAAATAACTGAAATATACATATTAATGCTTCACATGGTAAAAAATCAATTTTGGTATGTTGTATTTGATATGCAATAAAAAGAACGCGGTAACTCATGAGATTGTCAACTGTTATCGATTAGGGGTCGTATTCTAATTTCCAAAGGTAAACGCCCCCCTGGCTAGTCCGCTGGATTTTAATGGCGATTTTTGTACCTAATTGATAATTATTGTTGTTGGATTTAGTCGGATGTGAGGATGGTTTGTCGGTTGTTTTTGTTTTACGGCTTATCAACCCATTTTCAGATTATTTAATCCCGAATCCAAAGAATTTGAAGAATTTTTTTTTAATAGAATATATTTGTTGTTTTTAAGTCGGTTTCTATTTAACCCATAGTTGGGACCCTAACAGGTACTACCATTCCGAGTCAGAGTTGACCTGGGAGCAATGGCAATTAAAGGGTGGCTCCACACTCCCCAAAGTCCGCAAGCTGGGGCCTCGCCACTGGATATAGTTTAAAGTCATATCCAGGACCCGGACGTGAGGAGTAAGAACCTAAACAAGGTATTGTAAATCGTCTCAACTTACCTTATGGCTTCTATAGGGCTCATCTCTGATGGGAAGGAATAACCTGAATGTGAGAAAAAACAAATGTACGCCAGAACAAAAGTATTTTCTCGTATCGACAACACCTGGCAAGAGAGTAGATGAGTCTAAAAATGTCAAAATCGATTAAACACTTTAACAATTGAGAATATTGCACAACAGAGATCATTATTTAAAATGGTGTTTTATTCTACAACACAAACATTTGCTGTTATTGCGAACAACGTTGTTGGAGACAAATCAAATATATGACAAAGACTTACTAACAAATACACAGTGGTATAGAAAACAGCAAAAGCAAGAGCAAAAAAAGTATACTACGTAATTAAGTTCCAGTTATGAAAATCTTGTTTCCATAAAAAGATTATATTTTCTCCTAATTATTAAACTATATGTAGACCAAAATGCTGGGTCGTGTAAATTTTTTTTTTTTTTTTTTTTTGCAACGTCATTCGTTCGTCTCATTCTACTCGCAGTAATTCTGTCAATGTGTCTAAAAGTCTGACATTTTGCAAAAGGAATATGACCGGAACGTAAACAGCTGAGCCTGGATATTTAGTAGTACATACTTATTAGTGTCCCTAGTTCTTTTTCTAAGCTATGAAGACCAAAAACCTATCAACTATAGCAGAAATCAGAAATCACATTTTTCCCAGAATTTACATTATATCTATGTAGAATAAAATGATTGTTGTGTTTAACCTGTTCAATAAGATATATATATCTCTCGCTCTCTCTCTCTCTCTCTCTCTCTCTCTCTCTCTCTCTATATATATATATATATATATATATATACATATATATGCACATATATGTATAATATATATGCGTGTGCGCGCGTGTGTGTGTGTGTGTGTGTGTGTGTGTGTGTGTGTGTGTGTGTGTGTGTGGAATTCTACAAGGGTCTGTAAGAGTATATTACTGCAATAAAATTATATGCATTATTCATTTTTATAATATTTGATAAATCACGTGGAAAGAATATTCTTCGACAATTTAATCTTACAAAAATATATGTATGTGCTGAAAATTGGTATTTAGGTGTTTTTATGAAATCACGTAATTTATAAGCTCTTATAATACATCTATCATTTTTCCTGTAGAAGAGTTTGGTTTCGCGTTAATAATTTGATCTAGATATTTGTCTGAGGCACAAATCATGTGTCGCTGACTCTATATCAGCAGTTTCCAATTTATGCAAAACTAGATCACAAATGCTCTATTTATGTCAACAATTAAAAGATCAGAGTAAAATTGGAGTATTACTTAATTTTAGATGCGCATGTGTTTTTTGTTACTTTCTCAAAATGTACAGGGAGTCAAGAGCTAATCCACTACTACTCTTTTTTTGGGTAGATCATTTACATGCAATGTTACCTTGTGCATATTAGGTCCATACTATGGTCGGTGGCGAACCGTAATCAATCATGCAGTACATCTAAGTGTTTTCAGAGAAGGCACAGCGTTTATCGTCTCTGATGTTGAAGTGTTTCGACTTTTCCATTAAATTCTCCTGGATCAAAAGAATACATATTTTCCTGGATGAAATTTGAAACTGTATTAATTTTAACTATCTAAGACATTTTATTGTTTCAACATGTTTTTATTTATATTATTTTAATTGGAATTCATGACTGAGATGAGTATTATTTATATTAATTTATTTATTTCGGACTATTATTCTCATCTTTTATTAGTTGTTGCTTCACGACTCTTATTTTCATCCTCTATTAAAAAAAATAAAAGATGAGAATAATAGTCCGCAATAAATAACTTAATATGTTTTTATTTATTTGCAATTTACACAAAAAATCCTAACGTTATGCACATGCAAATTTAAATCAGCAATCGTAACGATCATATTTGTCTGAAAAGCAAGTAGATGATAATTATATTCATATAAGCGTTACTTATTATTGGTAGACAATGATTTGGTTATATATTTTATATTAGGAGATAAAAGTCTGATAAATATCACAATTAATTTTCCAACGGTTAATATTATCAGAATAGACTGAAATGCAAGGAATGGTTATGTGCTTCTTTTATAATACTATTTTTAAGCCAATTGAAAAATTTAGAAGACGTAACATTTTGTCATGTTTTTCTTTTTAGAAAGTTTGTTGGGGACACTGAGTTAGGAAATTTAATATTGGAGGACATACATTTTTAAATTTTCAATAATTCTTCATTTATCTTCACCAATATATTACGTTTATATTATTTTTCAGCAAAACTTACATATATGTGTTACTCCAAACTTAAACGTGTCTTTATTAAACTTCTTACGTCTTTCTGAAATTACGGACTATATTTATATATATATATATATATATATATATATATATATGCACTATCTATATATATATGTATACACTATATATATATATATATATATATATATATATATATATATATATAGTGTATACATATATATATATGTATACACTAAATATTTGAAATTCATAAGATATTTACATATTTGATTCTGCTATACAATCATTTTTGGAAACAACAAGAGAAAATGTTTAATATTGCAATTGTTATTCATTTCTCAATAGTGTTTTATTTTTGCTAGAATATTCTTAATTTAATTTTAATTGTTTCTTCCAAATCACGAATATCACACTAATCATGTCTGTTGAAATGACTTTGTTACAGAAATTCTTAATTTGTAAAATGAAAAACATATTTTGTATTATTAGAATCGGTTATCATGCAATATATGTATGTACTTAATTTTATTTTCAGTCGATAAATGTTCAGATTATTAATGTTTTACTTTGTGTTATTGTATTGCTGTTGACTTCAATTGTTTCCTTTAATTATGAAATAACATTGCCCTTTCTTGTTCTGAAACATTCAACATGAAAACAACATTTTCAATCTCAACAATTTACCGTAGAATTGTTGATTTCTGTGCAGCTGTTGTTGAATGACGTCATCCTGTTTTACGAGTTTCTTGCAAGAAGAATACCGGTTGCTGTTTTATAATTGGATGCATAGCTGCAAATCCGTTAAGGTAGCTGTAAGAAAATCGAGCACTGGATATATTGTGTAAAAGCTTACATAGTAACTGGTGTTTTGGCGTTGGAGGGCAAGTAAAATTTGCTTACTTGCCCTCCAACGGGGATGAAGTAAAAAAAAAGGGGGGATGTTTGATCGGGGAGATAATCAACGTCTCCAACGAAAAAAAAGTTGGCTCAGTTTTTTAGTAGTCGTTTTTCGCTGATCTATGGCAAAACAGATACTACATTTTATCTGTAACCAAAAATCGGGAAGTATATGAGTTTGGTGCAAACGTTATTCCCATTCAAAAATGTTATTCTGTAAAAGAAATATGTTGCATTTTGAATATTCATATTCACAATAATTAATGAACTTTCTCACTGTAACCTGCTGTTATATGTTAATGAGTTAATGACTTGCAACCTGATGAAATTATTTCCATGTTGATGTGAAATATAAATCTAACTTATGTTCAATCACTTCTCGTGATGTTAACATGAATCCATTTAACGGGTTTTTAATCCTCAAAATGAGTGATGATGCGAGAAAGGTCGAGAGAACATGAAAACCGGTGAGTAATTTCATGATGGAAGTTGACTATCTTTCTGCTGCTTTAACAAGGTCAACATGAATGAGAATTTTCGGCAGAATATGATTAATATTTTCAGAATCTAGAGGAAAACTTGTTAATTTATAAATTAAGTAATAAAAATATGCATAAAATAAATTACAGTGGTATAATTTGCTCCTTCTATAAACCATAAATGTTGCACAGACCTTGTAATGAGGAAATGACCTGAAAACTAGATTTTGCATGCATAATTTACATTAAAACTAAAACACAGGTTAATACAGCCATTTATAAAACAAATGAACCGATTATAAATGAACTAATTAGTGCTTGCTTACAGACACGCCATTTTCTATATGGCAAAACCAACGAAATCATTAGTGTTGTATTAAATGATATCCTTACCAAATCTACTTTTTTCTTTGGAAAGCAATGTTATTATTTTTACACCATGCTTACTCGATAAGAAACTTGATAATTACTTGATAATTGCGTAAGAAATAATCATCTCTAAGTATCAGTTCACTGGGAATGAAAAGTTCAATGTTCATTACGTGTGATACTAAGAATAAAATAAATACTCTTATTAAACTTTAGCCGAAAACGATAAATATTGATGCCAAATTATAAAATAAGGGGAATAAGTTCGAGATTTCGTATAGAATTTACTATATTTCGACTTTTAATTCCTAAGTTTGATAAGATGAACTGGAAAAAAAGTTACCTCAGCCATGACGGTGAACGAATAACATTAATCATTAAAAATAGTAATCAAAATAGTGCTTGATATTCTATTGTTTTGATCCTGAATATGACAACGCATTAAGTAGCGGCATACAGATTTGGGAAATTAGATAAAACTTGGAGTCATTTATAAGTTATCATTACTTCCAGGATCAATCTCCTCTGAATTAGAACCATCTGTTTGGTCTCATTAATGTATTTTATATCGGTTTGATAGGAAACCGCATAAAAACACATACAGCAAGACAGAGTAC
Organism: Euprymna scolopes; assembly: GCF_053919585.1. Taxonomy (NCBI): domain Eukaryota; kingdom Metazoa; phylum Mollusca; class Cephalopoda; order Sepiida; family Sepiolidae; genus Euprymna; species Euprymna scolopes. Next base: position 148,464,078 of record NC_136489.1, read on the forward strand.
AACTAATACTAAAATGACTCAAAATATTGTTACGCCATAAATGTTTGTCCGTCGGAATAACGAAGACTATGTGGTTATCTTGGATGAATGATGGATGACATGCGTGGAATTGTAAAGAGGAAGTTGAAGAAATGCAAACCACTCCACTGCATAGTCAATATTGCTTGATTCTGATGACGAGGAGAAGTCCAGGACAATTGAAAACAATGACGAGATAATCGTACAGCACACACATTAGTACGTATCCCCAAATGAACACCCATTTAGACTGACTATGCTTAACTTCGGTGATCTAACCGGAACCGGTATGTCAAGGTGATCATACAATATATGTATGTATGTATGTATGTATGTATGTATGTATATATGTATGTATAACTTGTTTAATAAAAAAGAAATTCGCGTTAATAGTTATCGATGCTTTTTAGTTATATAAATACTTTTATGTATGCATGTGTAATGAATAAATTTATATACATGCCCATGTGTATAAATATGTAAGTAATTGTGCTTGTAGTGTTTTGTATCGATAACTTTTTCAGTAAGAAATAAATTGATGTTAATGGTTTTCGGTGTCATTTATATTTATACAAATATTCGTATTGTCTGTTCCAAGGACCATGTTGGTATATTACCAAGGAAGAACAGTTGACTTGACATAAAGGAAATCCAATAAATCAGTAGATAATAATTAATTGACTACAAGCATATTCTTACATCTGCTAATGTAAACTCACCCATTAAGTGTTAGACTATAAGGTAATGCATAATGCCAAATGTATTTTAGTTTATCGCTTATCATTTTGCCCGTTACGATGCTTTTATTTAACATATGATATATTATACTGGTAATGTAATCCCTACAACCACTTACCTTGAAAATGCTGCCGAGAAACCTGACATAGTTATATGGAATAAGTCAGAGAGAGTTGTAACATTGATTGAAGTGACTCTTCCTAAGGATGGCGGTCTGAATAGAGCTGAAAAAGAGAAACAGACCAAATACCAAGGTCTCATGTATGATATGAAAAGAAACTGGAATCTTAGGGAGATATCAATCATACCAGTTATCATAGGTGGCACAGAGCTTATGAAGAAGAACCTGAAGTCCTACCTAACTAATATTCCTGGTGAACCAAGTGTAAAAGAGATCCAGACAATTGCATTTAATCGAACAGCAAGGATACTAAAATGAGCTCTCGGTTGGTTTCAATAAAAAGCGGGGCAATGTGGACAGCTGGTTTAGCTGCTCCATACCCAGCATTACAATCTTCAAACGAAGAAAAATAAAAAAATAAAAAAAAGTATAATGGTATTGTGAAAATTGAGGGGTAACATGATAACATAGTATACAAATTACTACTAAAGCAAATCAAAAACGCATTACATTATTTGTAGGTATTATGTATATTAGTTTAAAGTTACAATTTATCAGAGACTTAAAATAGATAAGCGTAAAAATGGTAAAACCTTCTTGCCAACCAATCGTCAACACAGGATACAGATAACATAGATGCAGATCACATAAGAAAATGTCTTATTTTGATCAGTAAGTAGTTAAAAAACAATTTTCATGGGGTCATTCGGGATCTATAATCACGAGTAAATTGAATAGTTCAATTATCAGGTGGATTTGCTCATCTCAATATTACTTGTGACAAGAAGAAAATACTAAGGAGGCGGGTATGACGATATCATCATTGATCACTGCGGATAATTAAATCACAAAAATCTTCTGAACTGTTATAAGTCATCATAACATGTTTTCTTTTACTTCAAGACAATTTCATATTCGTATAGTATCACACCACTTCTTATTCTTCCCGGCTTGCTTGCAATTTTCGTGGCTACAATCAATTTGCAGATTAAAAACCAACGCATTACAACCGATTACAAAACGTCTTATAAATTGTAACGAGGTTTACAAAGATGGGAAACAATATATTAGTAACTAACAACACAGACAAGTAAAAGATAAGTATCAATAATGAGAGCTTACTGTATTTGATTACAATATGTAAATTGTATGTATGTATATATATATATATATATATATATATATATATATATATATATATACATTGTGCATATATATATATATTATATATATATATATATATATATATATATATATATATATATATGCATGCATTTTTCAGACACACATATTCCTTGGGTTTTTAGTTGTTCTTGACTCGTACTTGAAAAAAATATTTTGTAAATTTGATTTTCTAACACTTTATGATAAGTAAGACATATTCAGGAAGCTATATAGAAATTAGAACAAAAAAAATCGCGTTTTCATGAAAATATAAACAAAAGTTGACCCCCCTCCAAAGTCTTTTGAGGGTTAAAAGTTTCTTAAAAAGTTTCTTAATTAAAATTGTTGGCTTGAGATAGTACTAGAAGTTTAAGATTTTTACAATCCTATTACTGGTTTCTTATAAAATGATTTCTAAAATTTGTAGATGGATTGCGCCAACTTTGTTCCATGAAAGGGGTGCAACACTTTACAGAGATATCTACCATCACTGGACCTTAAATGGACGTTCTATAGTTAATAATTTTCAATTCCTTAACAATCATCTTTCCAATCTGAAGAAATTCAATTTACTTCAATTTATAATCTATTTTCAATAAATGCAATTACACTTTTCACACTGAATCAAAAAGTCCTGCTAATCTACATAAAATACTTCGAATTAAACAATGATAACTATGTTCAAATACAAGGCACAGCAAATGGAAAACAATATGGTGGAAAACATGCAACCTCGAAACTTACGTACCTATTTGAAAATGTAGAAAAATACAGAAAATATAAAAACACTTTTGATAAAATCTTGGAAGAGGTAATTGGGTAACTGCTTTATCCTTTTGTAAATCTACACGGTTAGCCTTCCATTTGTTAAACTTTATTATGCTGAATCTACCTTTAAAACTAAATTCACTCTAAAACCTAGCCATATAGAATTACCTTTCCTAGATGAATTTGGTAAAAATTAAAAGCATTATCACCACAGACATTTACCACAAACCCACATAACCCCCAAAATTGCCCAATGTTGAAAGCTATCACTACAAAGGCTGACTGCTATCTATACCCTATTCATCACTTCCGAAGTATACGACTGGAGGACTTGAAATGATAATGAGTATAACTATCACAAATAATACACAGAGCTATACAACTATCAGAATAACCAATATTAGAAAAACTAAAAAATCCCACAACATAGACAAAAACTATGTTATGATACGTCTCTACATAGAACAAAAACCAAAAAAATATTCGCAGAAATAACAAGAAACCTGAACCTACTGAACTAGAAAAATAAACATAACAACGTATTAAAAATTAAAGAAGGAAGTACACTCGAAACCACAATTCACAGTCGCATTCTAACCTCCTTAAAACTCAACCAACACGCCTCAGAATGTAGGTATATTAATTCATTAGCAAATACTTCCAATTAATTGATAAAGTAATAGTTTGCATGAATACAAAGTCTCTTTAGTCAGGGAATACTAAGAATAGATAATTATCATTAAGCGCAAAATATAGCAGAACTGCCTTAACTATTATGGTATGCTATCTTGTCTCTGTTTGTAGAAGAGGATCGTTATCTGTGCAGTTTAATAAGAAATATTTAGGTCCACAACAAAGAGTGAACTTCAATTATTGATTAAAGGTACGAAATATGCTGAGAAGAATGAATCGTGGCATTTAAACATCTATCAATTAAATGTATAAATTAGATAAAATCGTGGCTAACAGTAATATATAACGGTAATATATAACAGTAATATATAGAAACATACCTTTAGAAATTCTACAAAGTTAGACTGGAAAAACTCGAAACGTATAGCAAAATCAAACTGATTTTTTCATGTTAATGTTAACTGTTTTCGATTTAATCCTTTAACGTTTGTCGAAACTTAACTTTTTTATAAATGTTCTTTTTTCTTACAAATTCTAATGAGCAGCGTGTAAATGACTATTATTGTAGCATATTGCACGTTATTTAACAAGTTTAACGCTATAAAAAATTATTTTTTTTTTTTTTATTACATTTTCACCCCAAACAAGGCACATTGCCACTTTAATGTAGGGGGCTACTATCAGGGGAAACATCTACTGGGGTACTATGTAGGGATTAGGGCAGCGAGATGTTGGTTCACGTTGCACTTGAACTTATGCATGTCAGTACAGTTGGGGAAGCAGTGACCTGGAATGGAATTCCAAAGTCTAGCAGTTCTGGGGAAGAAACTACTGGAGTAGAAAGATCTTTTACATCTAGGGATCTCTACAGTGTGGGGGTGGGATTTTGTAGCTTGTCGGGTCTGTCGAGGGTGTTCACGTCGTGGGGGCACAAGTGCTTGCAGTTCTTCAGAACATTCACCATTATAATACTTGTAGAACAGGCAGAGGGATGCAACGTTTCGACGATGGGACAGAGGCTGAAGTTTTGATGCCAGTTTAGGGCCTATCAGATTTGCGATTCTCTTTTGAACCCTGTCAAGGAGCGAGAGACTAGTAGCCGATGCACCGGCCCAAATATGACAACAATACTCCATACATGGGCGAATAGTGGCCTTATAGAGGTACAGGATACTTTCGGGTGTTAGAAGTTTTCTAGCACGGTAGAGAGAGCCCACCTTCCTCGCAGCGGCCCTGGCAATGCCCTCGATGTAATTGTTCCAGCTCATGTTTCCTGTGAACGTTAGGCCAAGGAGCTTGAAAGACGTACTCTCAGCTAAAGAGTTGTTGGCCATTGCTATTGGTGGTAGAGAAGGTTTCTTGTAATTATTGAATGAAACCAATTTTGTCTTGGTGGCATTGAACGTTACCATCCATTTTTGTCCCCATTCCACTACTGATTTGAGGTCATCCTCTAGTGTTTCTGCCATTACTTTAGATATATGTTCATTTGTTTTCCTGTCGTGCCTGCTATAGAGTGTGGTGTCATCAGCATATATACCCATCTCAGAGGCAATTTTGTCGGGGAGGTCATTTATGAATATCAGGAACAGCAGAGGACCAAGGATAGATCCCTGGGGCACTCCCGCATTTATATTATATTGTTTAGACGTACGACCGTCGAGGACAACCTGGATTTTTCTCTTATCTAAGAAGGATTTAATTATGTTAAGTATTCTACCAGTGATACCGTAAGATCTAATCTTCCTGAGGAGACCCTCATGCCATACCCTGTCAAAAGCCTTAGATATATCTAGAGCTACCGCTCTACCCTCTCCCGCTTTGTCCAGTGAATTGTATATGCGTTCAGAGATTACAGTGAGAATGTCTGCCGTGGAACGGGCTTGTCTAAATCCATATTGATGGTCGGTCAGAAGTTTAGCATCTGTAAGGTGCTGGACTAGAGCATGGTTAATTAAGGTCATAAGGTAAATTATATCCTTTTAAAATAAATGCTACGTAACTTGAACACTAAACTTTAAAATATCATACAGAAACGTGTTTTTATTCCAGAGGTAAATCTTTAGGCTAACGACAATGATACACTATGCTATTTCTGTGGAACTTACTCGCCATAAGTATAATTCAATGATGAAGATGCCTCTGTTCAGTCTCGAAAGACAAAGGTATCCGATTTAGGGGCTGCTGCGCGTGTAATTGTGAGACAAGGGTTGCGCAATCCTAACCACACCTCTTCCGAAAAGACACTGTTTGAGTCCAGTGGCAAGGAGAAGTCGGGGACGACTGGAAACAATGCCGAGATAAGCCAAGAGCACATACAGCACCTGGGATCTTAAATTTAGTACTGACCAGGTTCAACGTTGCTCGGTGATCCAGCGTGAACCGGTGTGTCAGCGTAATTATAATGAATGAAAAATAAATATTTCGTATGGAAACTAAATAAGTCATTGTACGGTCTAAAATGAAGCGCTCGCAATTGGTAACTAACACTCTGCAATTACTTAGTAGCACCAAAAATCACTTAGTGTTCCTTAGACGCCTGCATGTATGCCAAAAATATAGGTAATAACTTGTTGATTTTGTTTCTTTTGAGTTGACGATATTACTTGTCTCAAATTGTGACAACACTTTAAAAGATGTCAAAAATAAATTAATTTTTTTTTTAATCGCCGATCTTGGACAGTTATTAAGGTTCCTTGGTATGAATTTATTTGTTAAAATGAAACTGTAATAATGAACCAATCATGGCACATTGAGAAAATCTTGCTGAATTTGGAATTGGAAGATTCCAAACTACATACGACTTCCGTAAGGATTGATATAAATAAAAAATACAGAGACCGAAAATAAATTAATAGACGATCGATTATACAGAGAAATCATTAGCAGTCTAATCTATTTGATGACCGCAACTAGGCCTGATATATGTTACACTGTAATAAAGCTATCTAAAAACTTATCAAAACCGACAATAAAGGAGTTAACTCCTGCAGAGCAAGTTGTTCGTTTTCTAAAAGGAAACAAGGAAAAAACTTTTGTATCCTTAGAATTTTAAAAGTCGACATATCCCTAAATTTAGAAGGGTTGATTTCGGCATATCCCTAAATTTAGAAAGGTTGTTTTCGGCATATCCCTAAATTTAGAAGGTTTTTTCGACATATACCTAAATTTAGAAGGGTTTTTTTCAAATTCAGGTTGGGTAAATCTGAGGATCGAAAGAGTATAACGGGATACTATTTTAGACTGTCAAAGACTGGACTTACGATCACTTGGAAACGTAAAAAAAAACACCAAATTGTGGTCCTTTCTTCATGTGAGGCAGAATTAGCTCAACTTACCCACTCATCACAGAAACCTTTTTTTTCTAAACACACTTCTAAAGTCTATTTTAAAACCAGATCAAATTAACAAAATAGTAATTAATTGTGACAATCAGGGTTGTATCTTATTAGCTAATAACTATGATGCATCAAAGGTCGAAGCACATTGATATGAAATATGATTTCATAAGAAATGAAATCAGTAAAACATCTATTATTCTTTATTATGTCGAATCTGAATATAATATTGCCGTCATTTTTATTAAAACTGTAACAAAGATTTCACAGCTGAACGGTTTGAAATTTAATCCTTAATAAATCTATTTTAAGAAAACCTAAATAAGAAGTAAAATAAAAATATTGTAAATTGTCTAGGATATGACACAAAAGGGAAAAAATCCACCCTTTTAAAATAAATGCTACGTAACCTGAACACTAAACTTAAAAATATCATACAGAAACGTGTGTTTATATTCCACAGAAAATTATTAGGCTACCGAGAATGACACACAATTCTATTTCTGTCGAGCTTACGCGCCATGAATATAATCCAATACTATATATATATATATATATATATATATATATGTGTGTGTGTGTGTGTGTGTGTGTGTGTGTGTGTGTATGTGTGTGTGTGCGTGTGTGCGCGTGTGTGTGTAAATGCAAGGTTTACAACAGACTGACCTAATTGTGCAGTTACATAATCTGTATAACAAATAACAAATTGTATATATATATATATATAGTTCTTTGCTCGTCTATTTATAATTTATAATGCCTTAAAGCTCTTTAGCTAAGTAGCTCTGTTTATCTTCAAGCTTACGTTAATCCTCCCCTCGCACCTTGCTCATTGTCAATCCGTTTCTCTTATTCTCTTTTTATATATGTATATAGACATACTCTCTCTCTTTCTCTCTCTCTCTCTCTATATATATATATATATAAATATATATATATTTATATATATTTATATATATGATTACTTCATTTAATCACATAGATTAAAAGAGGAATATAAAATTTTATGCGTTCATTTTTAGTATTTACTTCAACTCTGCTCAATACATAGATAGAGCTAGGTAGTAATTTATGAAAATATATATAACTAATAAGCTACACAGAATATTCCGCGTTTCATTCTTGTAAGAATTTGTCATAGTATATACATAGTATATACATAGTATATACATAGTATAAGCCTGACGAATTCTCACGAGACTGAAACGCAGAATATTCTGTGTAGCTTAATTGCCATATATATTTTCATAACTTATATATATATGTGTGTGTGTGTGTGTCTGTGGGTGTGTGTGTGTGTGGGCGTGGGCGTGGGCGTGGGTGTGGGTGTGGCTTTTTGTGTGTGTAATGATAGCACATGTGTGTTATTGCAAGGACGAATGCGATAAATTATTTACAGGATTTTGGAAAGCAAGCATGAAGGTATGTACATACAACTGCATACATGAGAGAGAAATTTTATGACATACGTGTACTTCTATTCAACAACATATTGGTTTAGAAGGTACATGATGATTTATATGTGCTTATATTATCATAATTATTATTATCATCATTATTATCATATTTATTATTATTATTATTATTATTATTATTATTATTATTATTATTATTATTATTATTCCATAGTAGTTTAAACCTTTAGATGATTTTAGTTGGAGTTTTTTTCTTGAACATCCGGTCAATTTCTTTGACTTTAGACATTCAAGCTGCATCAACATTATGGCCGTTCCTAACAGATAAGCCTTTTGCAAAATTGGAAAAGAAATTCTCTTGTCCATCTGATTAAACCATTTATGGTGACTTTGTTATGGTCCCAAGCGGTCCAATTACAATAGGAATCACCTTGACCTTCTTACAGTTTGAGGTCTTGGCATTTTATTATTATTATTGTTGTTTCATAGCAGTCTTAAGTTTCAGATATGTTTTTCTCAGCTTTGGCTTAGATATGCAAGCTATACCTTAACACTTCGCTGTTCCCAACAGGCAAGCCTGAAAAAATGGAAAAAAAATTGTCCTCTCAGTCTGATTATGGTGGCTTTGTTATGGTCCCAAGCGTTCCAATTAGAATGAGAATCACTCTGACTTCTATACACTTCAAGAGTCTGAATAATTTAATTTCAGATCTTGGTATTTATTTTTTCTTGTTCTTTCTTTTGCACTCTGGTATTGAAAGGGCTGGTTACGTCAATAATTGGGCGAGTTCTATTGTTTTTATTTAGAAGAATTATTATTATTATTATTATTATTATTATTATCATCATCATTATTATCATTATTATTATTATTAGTAGTAGTAGTAGTAGTACTAGTAGTAGTAGTAGTTATCACCATCGTAGGCTTGCAACAACATTCCACATACAAATCCAATACTGTCCTATGTAGCTGTCGAAAACCATTTGGGACATTCAGTCGTGATAAATAAAATACTACATTTTATCCTACGAGCAACACCATTACCATCGCACCATTTTTATAGAAAGGAGTCCCCATTTGTCTCTCTAATAATTTAGTCCCACCACTGCTACCAGTTGTCACCAGGACGATTCCTACATGTACAACAGATTCTGTGATTACACCGACCGTAACTGGCTCATAAATACATACACTTAATATAATTCTTTCAATTTTCGATCACAAACAATAAAGGCTCTCTCGCACATTTGTATGTCAATTCTAATTGGCTGACCTCTGAAAATTCTCATATTCCGAAATCCAGTTTTTCTCTTCAAAAATGAACAGTTACTAAAATTATAATATGACATCATTAGGAGGCGTATTATTTCGCCCGGCGTCAAGATCAGTTAATGCATTAGTCATTAGTCGTGTGTGCGTGCGTGCGAGCAGTACAAATCGCTGTAACAGTGGCTTTGTAGGTGTCGGATTGTTGTTACTTATTATTCTACGGGGTCCATACTGTGTGTAAGGGGGTTACTCTTCCATCTCATTGTCTCACTCTGATTCTAACTGTCACTCTCTCTCTCTCTCTCTCTTTCTCTCAATGCGCGTATTTCCCATCGCTAATTGTTTTTATTATAGCTCGTGCATGCGTGTGATTGTGTACGTATGTTCGGTTGAGCATGCATCTGTCTATGCGATAACATTTTATCTTCTTCTTCTTCTTCTTCTTCTTTTTCTTCTTCTTCTTTAATTTCTATTTTTTAATGATTAATTCCTTTCTGTTTAGTTTTCTTCTTTTTTTTCTCAAACAATTTTATTGTGTCGAAGTTTTGAAAAAGATATATTCTTATTTTTTTTTTAGAAGTTACGTTTTTTGGATGCTAGTCGTTAGTCTATTTTTAAATTATACGTAATGTCCCCGAACGTGGCCTTAGCCCTGTGTAATTTATAACATATGCACACACACACACACCCATACACACATGCACACATAAACACACACTCACACACACACACATGTAGATACTGGTGGGAAGGCGAAAGAGTTTTCTTACTAATCACCCAACATTTAAAAAAAAGCAAATTATGTCATAAGAACTGGATTTAATCTGAAAATCATATCTAAAACGAATCTCACGGTCCGTCTTCGGCATATATTCGCATAACATATGTAAGTACAGAATACTTATCAAAGCCTCCTGAACTTTAAAAGTGAGTACCCACTAAGGTACAAAATAGCCATAATAAAAAAAATTATTACATCGTGCTAACATAATATTGACAAAAAAGCATTATTAATTGAAATAAAAAACATTAATCAAGTACTCATCAATAATTATTTTACTAATTACATTGTTGATGAACAAATGAAACAAATACTACAATCCCTTGAAACCCCTAATAATAATATTAGCCAACACCGCAATGCAAACCCCATTAATATATTTTATCAAAATCAAATGACTCTGAACTTCAGAATCGAAGAAAACGCAATTAAAAATATCATACGTAGATATTGACGCCTTTTGACTGTAATTCTAAAATTAAATTTATTATCTACTACAAGAAGTTTAGAACACAAAACCCTGTTGCTAGAAACAACTCCTCACCGGCTATAAAAAACGTTGGAACAAACCAATGTATTGTATAAATTCAAATGCTCTATGGGAGAATGTAACTTCGAAAATAATACATACATTGGACATACAACGACAACGTTTTCCCGGCGAATAACCATGCATCCAAATAATACTAGTTCTATATATAAACATTTGATAAAAGAATATAACTGTCCCCCTCCAATCTTAGAAGGGTCCTCGTTGACAACATAAAAATTATACAACATGAAAATAATATTAAAAAATTAAAAATTCTGGAAGCGTAATATATTAAAACCTTTCAATTAAATAATATTGCATTCGAGAAAAATGTTTGTTGTTCCTTTGTTATTTATTTTTTCTAAAATCCGATTGCTGCATCGGAAAGGCCAGTTAAAAATACATAATATACTTTGTTATTTTCTTTAATTTAATCCCTTTTTTAGAATTTATTAGACAAAATTTAACTTTTATTTTACCGTGCCAATAAATATGATCATCACTGTATATATATATATATATATATATATATATATATATATATATATATATATATATATACACGCATCAAGTGCGCTTGAAAGCAAAATCATAACGTAATATTAAGAAAATAAACAAATACTTTAATTGTTTGAAAGTTATATCATAAATATATTTCGGGGCCAAACTCCATCCTCAGTATGTTGTTTTGTTTTCTTTTTTTGTTGTTGTTTCTTTTCTTCTTTCTTGCCATGTTGTTAAGTTGGAGAAAGAAAAGTATGTTTATAAAATACCACACGTTGTATCTCAGTGATTGTATTTTGAAATGTTGGGACTGTGCGTAGGCAACGCGAGAATAAAATCAAGTGTGTGAGTTCCATATAGAAACGTCGATTTAATTTAAATGAAATAAAATACGCATCAAGTGCGCTTGAAAGCCAAATCACAATGTTATATTTGGAAAATAATTGGCTTTCAAGCGCACTTAATACTATTTTATTTTATTCAAATTAAATCAACGCTTCTATGTGGAACTCGCACCCTTGACGATATATATATCATTAGTTTTGGTTTCGGTTTTGATTCAAGTTGATGCATCGAAGTCATATGGATATATTGTTTTAAGTTTTAAAATCGCAACTATAATAAATAATATATAATACATTATTTATAAATATATAAAAATCGATAGAATATTAACTCTATAATAATATATACGAAATCTGCAAGAATTAAAATATCATATTTAAGCCTATTTTCTGACCGAGTTACGCCTGGTGTCCCTACTAGCTTAGCTAAATACATTTGCAGTTTTAACAAAAGAGCTACAATAAGAGCGTCGCCAGTTAAGCTGAACATTTACAGAATGCCAACATCAATATATTACATGCGAATGAGTCCCCTGAGGGATTTCCACAGATCCTGCTTGTTATTATTATTATTATTATTATTATTATTATTATTATTATTATTATTATTATTATTATTATTATTATACGCTCACAAGGATCTTTCATACGGGTCATGAACGATCTCTCCTTGAAAACAACCTGTGGTGTTCCCTAGATGCTGGGTGACAACAAGTCTCCTTAGTTTTCCAGTACTGTCTACCTATTGATATCATTTGCAAATGTGTTTTCATTATCGCAACAGCCGTTTACGATTGATTTCTCGTTAGCAGCGCCCATTGGTCTCCACTTGAATTTGAGTGGCAATAAGCCTCCGCAAGGTCTCGGTTCTCTTCACACTTGTCCAGCGGAGGGCAGGACAGTGCTTTCTCTTCGGCCTTTCCAGCTTCCCTAACTCTTCTCGGCTATTTGGCTTCTTTCTTTTTTTTTTTTATTTTGCGGAGATTTGCGGGGGGTGATTGCGTAATGGGAGAGGATGGAGCACGGGATAGAGAACTTATGGATATGCATCTTCAATGTTTATTATTATTATTATTATTATTATTATTATTATTATTATTATTATTATTATTATTATTGTTGTTGTTGTTGTTGTTGTTGTTGTATTTGAGGTCCTCTATTTTAATGCGAGTAAAAATGTAAAAACTAATTTTATGACCCAGGGTAGATTTATGCATACACCTACACAGATAGATTTGTATGTACGTGTGTATCTATGTAGATGCGCAAATGAAAAAACACACACATCTACACATTTTTTGCTTACATGATGAAGTAAGTTTATTTGCCCGAAGGCCAGAACTTCAGCAGTAATAGGTATTGTAAGTTGGTAGTAAGTTAATCTTTTAAGTAGAGACGAGGCCGACTTCCCTTACAAAATCTCTCGTCTAAAAGCCGGCTTATCGCTTGAATCGTGTATCGAACACGTGTAGACAATGCAGTAACGAGTTAAAAAGATGCCCGTATAAAAGAACGAATACACGTTATGTATGAGCTTTTGCTAAAAATGGAACGTGCTATAAAGAAGTTCATGAAACTAGAATAAACAAAAACAAAAAAACGTGCATGGTATTTGTTTAATTTTGTGTGTCATATGACGTCATGTTTATGGGTTTTGAAAAAAGTTTTACTTCATCTGCCCTTTAGCTGGGTGAATATCACGCTTACTGTTGCGATGTATACTCAGCTTTCGAGCGAAGTCCTTTAGCATATATAAAGATACTGTCACAATAACACGCACACACGTACACATACATCCAACATCTACTTATATTCGCTGTGTTGTGGATAAAACAGTGCAGTCGATAATTTGACAATACGTGATTTTTACGGTTAATATTTTAAATCTATGAAATGGTGACAGTGGTAAAGAGGATACAGACCTGAACTGCACGCGTTAAATTCGAATACTGTTTATGTTATAACTTTAATTACGGATGTTGGCAACTGTTTAGTACTTCTGTATCCTTCTACTTAAAAATACAACAAAAGAAACACATGCCACCAACAAAATTGAGCCTGTCAAAAATGCCATACATTACTGATTGATACGCCAAAGGAATATATCTATTTTTATAAAGCTAAGCATGTGTAAATGTTTATATTTAAAGTATTTACTCTTAAACTAATAAACGGCTCATTATGAATTTGTAAACCTAGTGGCTAGGTTTGGAGGGTCGAAAGGCAAATTATCTTCAATTTAGTTTAGTTCTCTGCATATCTGTATCATTTCATATGATACATTTCCTATATATTATTATAGAGCCAATCATATATATTAATATAGAGCCAAGCATCTACTGTAGTCGAATATACTCGTCGAAGGAGAATATGAACTTTGTGTAAATAGCTTCAATATTTGTGGAATAACAATAAACAATGCACACCAATTATTAGATATTTTCTTACTTTGAATTTCTGTATATCCCGATTAATACGTTTAAATATGATATTTTTATTTATACAAATTTTCTCTCTATATTTATACAGATTTTCTATATATTATTATTGTTGAGGTGGCGCCTCTAAAGATCCTGACAATGAACTATACCTGACGTCACTTCCGGTAACAAGTTTCTGGTATCAAGCAGTCTGGACTTGAGACTCAGATGCAGTGGGTTGTATCTTTCTGGGCAGAGTCCCATTCAACCAATATACGTTTCTGTATTTTCTGTTGATATATATTTCATTTCACCGCTTCCAAGTCTTCTAATTTTTCTGTCAACATTTAAACCATAACACTTATAGAGCCAATCCTTTATTGATTGATATACTGTATTCGATGTATAGTAGTGCCCCAGGTGTGACTAGGTTGTAAAATACGCTCAAAGATATCTAACCCATGAAGTTTACTGTAGGCTCTTTAACTCTTATCCTCGAGTGGCCCCTAGTCTTGATAAGTCGTGATGCCTTTGTAAAAAGAATTATTGTTATAGAGCCAATTCTTAATATTGTACCTAATAACTGTATAATGATTTTAAAAGTAAAAAATGACTTAGCTGATGGCAGCTAAAATAGAAATCAAAGCACATAACTCTCCAGTCCTGGTCTTTTCCTTTTGAATAATTGACAGATTGACAAAGAAAAATAAAAAAAATTAAACTCGTTATTAAAAATAATAATAACTCGTTAATACAAATTTGTTTTATATCGCAACAATACCTTGCTGATTTCAATACCTATATCTTTTGCAAACCAACTTAACGTACACAAATCTTTCTACTTTTGCAAATACAATTCAACAAGAACACGCAGTACAAACCCAAGAAAAGAATAAATATAATGAGTGTGTCAATCATAGAAACACCACTATGCACCATAAAATTTCATTAACAACTAAAATTTGCGCATGTGCAGAAGTAATGGATTTAATCGACTTATTCCTGCTAAGTAATTTTTGTTTTCTATTTAGACTCCTTAGTTCTATTTTAACCGGCTTAAAACCAAGTCTAATAAATTTCAGGTGTAAACCAAACATTTAGAGAGGAGTTTAGTAGAGACCATTCCGCTCCTTGTACGTTTATAAATATGTAGATATATTTTCATGCATTTATATATACATGCATATATGTATACATAAATAAAAGCAATTTCAATTATGTTTATAAATGATAAATACACAGAATAGATAACGCAACAATACCTTACTGACTTCAATTCCTATATTTTAAGCGAACCAACTTAACGTACACATATTTTCCTACTTTTGCAACAACAATTAAACAAGAACACGCAGTACAAACACAGGAAAAGATAATTAGGATTAATATAATGAGAGTGCCGATCATATAAACAGCACTATGCACAATAAAGTTTCATTAATAACTAAAAATACACATACAAATAAAGATGACATTTACTAGTTTTCATCTAAAACATACAACAAAATCTACAACAACGAACGTCAGATAAACGTATATACAAAGCACAATACGCTTATTTAACCTACATGTCAGATTACAATCACACTTTTAATTGCTTTTTTTTTCTGTACAAAACATCTTAACAATCAACTATATTTTCCCGTGTATCAAAGTAACTATTATTTACTGGTCTATCCACAGTATCTAACAACGAATATACTTCTACTACACAGCACCCGGTATAGATGATATTATTATCTGAGTGATAAGGTAGGTGTGTCAGAAACTTCGTGAAGAAAATTGAATAATTCGACACCCTGTCTTTTAAAGCTTATAACTACTCAAAAAATGCCATTCAAACCCTATTTTTTTTTCAATTAAAAGAGCAAGGACCAGGGTCCATTTAAAAAAAAATCAACAACGTGATTTAAAAATAAAAAAGTTTTAAACTTCGAACTTTACAGGTAAATTTCTAAAAAAAACACTTCTATTTTTTGTTTTAAATTTGAATATGTTATTTATTGATCTATTATCTTCAATTTGTGATATATAAAACTTTGGTGAGTAAATTAATTATTTACTTCTTAATAGACATTTCAATATTGAGGGTATGAAATAATTCGACTCCCTGTCTTTCCAAGCTTATAACTACTCGAAAAATGTAATTCAAATCCTATTTTTTTTTCAATAAAAGGAGCCAGGACCAAGGTTTCATTTAAAAAAAATACAAAAACAAAAAAAAAAAACGTGGTTTAAAAAAAAAGGTTTTAAACTTCGGACTTTACAAATAAATTTCTAAAAAACACTTCTTTTTTGTGTTACATTTGAATATATTATTTATTGATCTTTTATCTTCAATTTGTGATCTATAAAACTTTTGTGAGTAAATTAATTATTTACTTTTTAATAGACTTTTCGAAATGAGGGAGGGTCTGAATTTAAAAATAAAACGTTTGTCTAAGATATCATATTCAGTTTATTAGAAAGAGCGTAAAATTTCACATTGACCCTGAAAATATCTTAAAAATAGACTCAATAGAAAAAATTTAATAGATTTTTAAAGTTTAAAAATTGAAAAATACTGAACTCGTAAAATTCAATTAATTTCATTAATGTTTCTTAAAAAATAAAAATAAAATATTTCTATTACTTTTAATACAACTTTAATAAGTATAATCCATAAAGAAAATAAACAACCCACTTTTAAAAGAGAAATTACGAGTTTTTTATGTCATGCGCAGTTTCGTGTTAGGGGTGTCAAAAATTCCTACAAAAATTCTGATACACCTAGTGATAAGGTTATATAGAAAATGCCTGAGGCGTACACAATATATGTGTATGTAGTATCTACACATATGAGAATATGTATTTATGCATATTGCATGTGAATATAAATATTGATTTGTTTGAATCTATAGATAGACGCATAAAAACACCCATCCATACACAAATATATAGATTTATATTATTACGCCGCCATATTTTCATCTATTCTTTACTCACGATTTTTCAAACTGATTTAACAAATCTTCATGAAGTATGAAGTGTAAAATCGGTAAATCATTATAACTGTGATTTACAACTTCTCAATTACTATAGACCTGTTGGTGTATTTGTCTATACATATTCTTTAGATCCTCGTAAAAAACACTTGTTCGACATAAGTACCACTTTTTAGTTTATAGCCACTTGACATGCCAAGGCAAAATGAACGCTAAACAGTTTGGTCGCAGATTTTAGATCAAATCTCATTTTAATTAGATGAGTTTCTAGATATCTAGCCGATTTTGAAATTAAAATGATGTTTCTTTTGAAGAAAGAGTCACCAATGATAAATAAGATCTGCCAACTCCAGGCAAACGTGTTTTCAGGCACGAATTACTTTATCATACTATTTGTTGTTATCATGTTCATTACGTGGAAAGCAAAACCTGAACGTACTGTCAGAGATTTTTATACACTATTTTTAGGATATTTTAATAGCTAACAAGAGATCATGACCTGAGGTAGTTGCTTGTCTAGTCGAACTGATGAGCTGTGAATCAGCGAAACAGTACTGTACGTGGATGACTATATATATATATATATATATATATATATATATATATATATATATATATATATATATATATATATAGTAATTTATAAAATATATATGGCGATAAAGCTACACTGAATATTCCGCGTTTCATCCACTCTAGGACTCTTCAGGCTTATGCGCTCATAAGCGCATAAGCCTGAAGAGTCCTCATTATGCGCATAAGCCTGAAGAGTCCTAGAGTGGATGAAATGCGGAATATTCAGTGTAGCTTAATGCCCATACATATTTTATAAATTACTAACTAGCTCTACCTACGTATTGAGAACTTTTGAAGTAAATACTTAAAGTTTACGCATAAATCTATACTTTCGTATATTAATTTTATGTGAGTAAGTAAAGTAGTTATATATATATATATATATATATATATATATATATATAGAATAAATGAAAAAAACTATATTCACAAAATCCATGATGCTGACCATCTTATAATTTATACTTTTACTTCAATTGACATTTACTATTTTTGACAGTATCTGTTTCGTAGCGCAAAATCACTTAATTATTATATCAATCAGTGATTCTATTATGCCTTAAACTCCTATATTAACTGATTTATATAATAATTAAGTCATTGATTTTTGCATCCAAAAATCGGTACAAATTGTCCCGATTCCAATACCGATTTCGATACTCTCAAATATTCCGATTTTTTTAATTCCCGAATACGATTCATCACACTCATATATATATATATATATATATATATATATATATATATGTGTGTGTGTGTGTGTGTGTGTGTGTGTGTGTGTGTGTGTGTGTGTGTGTGTGTACTAGCATTTCAGCCCGGCGTTGCCCGGGTTTTTTGAGGTGTATGTTGAACAACAAAAAACGGTCAATTTTTTTTTAACTTTGACCCCTATTATGACACGCTAACATTTATTGTTTTGGGCTCAAATTTAGTTATTAAGTTAGATCCATATTCTAGGATTCTATATCTAAAATTTCAATTGTTTATACCCAAAATTAGCGGAGGAGTTTGGGAGAGTTCTCAAAAGTCAAATCGTTGAACTTTGACCCCTTTACAGCAACATTTCTGGTCGAAAATGGCTTACAAAGAATTTCCAAAATCGC
Source organism: Euprymna scolopes (assembly GCF_053919585.1). Classification (NCBI taxonomy): domain Eukaryota; kingdom Metazoa; phylum Mollusca; class Cephalopoda; order Sepiida; family Sepiolidae; genus Euprymna; species Euprymna scolopes. The sequence continues at coordinate 148,482,787 of NC_136489.1, forward strand.
AGTGCCCTGTATATCAAATCTCGAGTTTGTAGACTGAAAATTGACAGAATTATTGCGTACACAGATAGACAGACGCACAGACCCATAGACAGACAGACACGTTCACATTTATAGATATATGTATATATATACATATACATATATATATGTATATATTTATTTAGTTATTTATATATATGTACACACATACATACATACATACATACATATATATATATATATATATATATATATATATATATATATATATATATGTTAGTCCTCGCGCGAAAGAGCAGGACACAAAATGTTTTAAATAATAATAATAATAATAATAGAATAACAATAACAAAGACTTTCGCTGGCGATGACTACTATTGACCGTAACCAGTTGTACACTCCTTTTGAAATTTTCATCTCTATTTTTCTCGTTATGTACTGAATATTTGTTAATGAAACCGATATGAAATATGTTCCTTATTAAATTTTAAAGATTTTGTATTGTGAAAGAAGTCTTAAAAAATTAATCTAAAAAGGTTATTTTAAAGTTTTTGTTAAAAAAAATCAGATTTTCTCATTATTAAGATCTGTATGACAAAGAGGGGTCTGCAAAAAATGATTTGTTGTGTGAGAAGAAATACAAACTGAAACAGAGATAATATTCAGACCTGTAATATTACAAAGAGGGGTTTGCAAAAATGATTTGTGGTGTGAGGAGAAATACAAACTGGAATAGAGAAATGGAGAGTTTTAAAATATAATCTTAAAAAGATAAGATACAAGTTAGAAAAGCATTTCATCCAAGGCATGAAAATTGTTAAACAAAATGTTTTTATTATAGGCTTTAATAATAAAGGTACAAAATTCAATTTGAAATTTATTTATCTTCAAAGTGCACTTTTATAAATTTTACAAAGTAAGGTATAAAAATTTTATTTAAATTGAATCAAAAATTACCTTGGATTTATTTTATGTAATGTATATTTTAGTGCACTTTAAAAACATTATCTTTCATCTAGCAATTAATGATATAGATATAGAATTTTCAATAATTTTTTAAAAATGCAATTTTCTAACTTGCATGTATATATATATATGTATATATATGTATATATATATATATGTATATATATGCATATGCATATATATATATATATATATATATATATATATATATATATATATATATATATATATATACTAGCAAGTGGTACTCGGTATACCGAGGCCATAATTTATAGAGTGTGTTTAAGTCTTCATGGTAAAGCTTATATCTCTGTCCTTCTACCTGTCTATGTCTTTATTTTCGTTTTTCATCTTTTTCACACATCTCTTCCACCCATTTTTCACATTCACTCAGTTTATTCATCATTGTTGTTTTAATGTATTCGGGATAATAATCTGTCTTCGATTTTTAAGTTATTGCCTCCGGACAATACCGATCTCCCCCCCAAATCCTCACAATATACTTATTTAATTTATTCCCAAACAGTGTCGTGGATCTTATATTCCTCCCTCACTAATAATATCAGTAAACCCATATTTATTTTAGTGTATACTCTTTTTTATCAAGTATATAACAGATACTTGCACAGAATTGCTCTAAAAAATACTGGTCAATCATTTATCAATATAATTGATGACTGATTGTTCAGTATTTTTTTCACAATCGATTAATTTTACAGGAGAATGCATTTCTAGGTTTTACGTAGCTTTGTCATACTTATTTTTCCATAGCACAAACACACACACATATATTGAGAATTATATCTACATCTATATATATATATATATATATATATAAATATATATATTGTATATATTTATTGTATATATATATATATTATTATATTATTATTTTATATATCTACATGGAATAATACATACAGTTTTTAGTATTAATTTTAATAGTGCTAAATATGTAACTAGGTAGATGATTGTTAAAATATATTAGAAGTTATACTACACACAATGCTTAGTATTTATGTTCACGGTGGTAGGAACGCAAAAAAAAACATGTTTATACTAAATTGCCATATATGTGTTTATAACTTATAATATATATATATATATATATATATATATATATATATATATATATATATATTCGCATTTGCTCGGGCCCTATGCACTGTTCAGAACTTTATGTGCATATGTAAGTATAAAAACGTGCGAATATGTACGGTAATATCTTGCTTTACTACTATAGAGAAAAGTTGGAAGAAATCGCGGACGTCAATTTTTTATTGTTGACCGCAATTCTGACAGCTTAACATTTATTGTTTTTGGCTCAAATCAAATTAAAATCTTTGACCCATGTCCAACTAACGTACATCTCAAATTCCAAGTGTTTAGACACAAAATTGGCGGAGAAGTTTGAAGAATCTGCAAAGGTTAACTCTGTAAACTTTCATCTCTTGCCAGCCAAATTGTGTCCCAAAAAATAATTAAAAAGCTTGCTGCATGTCTGAATACATTTTATGTAAAATTTAAAATGTTTGGACCTAAAATTGGCTTAATCGTTTGCTAGAGACTGCAATCCTTTGAATTTGGTCCGTTGGAAGTCTAACTTTATGCAAAAACGATTAAAAAGCTTGCCCTATGTCTGAATACACTTTACGTAAAATTTCAAATGTTAAGACCAAAAATTGGCTGAGAAATTTGGTAGAGACCACAGATGTCAATTTTTTATTAGCTTTGACCCCAAATATCACCCCTTAGCACGTATTGCTTTGGGATCAAATACAAAGTTAGATTAATGTCCAAATAACCTATATCTAAAATTTCAAGTGTTTAGACCCAAAACTGGCGGAGGAGTTTGGTAGAGTTCTCAAAAGTCAAATCGTTGAACTTTGACCCTTAACATCAAATTTTTTGGCCGAACCCAATTATAAAGATTTTCCCAAATTTAAATACCCTTTATGTCAAATTTCGAGTCTGTAGACTGAAAATTGACAGACAGACATTTCACTTTTATATATATATAGTGAAATGTCTGTCTGTCTGTGTACATTTCCCATCCAAATAACTCTGTCAATTTTCAGTCTACAGACTCTCTCTCTCTCTCTATATATATATATATATATATATATATATATATATATATCTGAAAACCCGAAATTGTTTGGTAATAAATGCGTATCAGTACCATGCACTTTTCTACCCATTACATCTAATTACTTCCGATTATTACTTCCTATTGTTTACCTTTTGAATCCTTATATAGTTGAAACAACCAAAAAATTTTAAAAACGCTCCCAATTAGTGTTTCATATGCACCATTTTAATTGAATTACAACCGGATATACGTATTTGTAAGTTTGAAGGGGTTTTTTTTTTGTGTGTGTGTGTGTGTGTGTGTGTGTGTGTGTGTGTGTGTGTGTGTTATGCACCATTTTCTGGGGACCAACAGGTGAAAGGATGATTTCTAGCCACCAGATACATTAATTTTTATATAATCCGCTTAAGAGAACATTGAGAGACACATGTATGTTTTTAGAGACTTTTTAGAGAATTATTTCCGGCGTATCATACTTATTGCTAAATACAATGTTCCGATTGAATCATTGAATCATTGTATGCAGCATTACAAATATGTCTACTGATAAAGATATAAATCGACATTAATTCTCTCCTCTACTCTGATTATAAGATTGTCTACCTTCTTCTATAGATTTAGCTAGGACTTAACAGTTTACTCTTGTCTGAATTTTAACCGTGTTCGAAATAAAAGTTTATATTAAGAGCACAAACGAACCATAATACTTGTCTTTTGCATTTAAAACTTTAATTGAAGCCATTATAAATAACAATTATTTCATAAAAGCAATGGTTCTCTACAGGACAATCTATTGTGGGCTAAGTCAGTGTGAGAGGCATGTGAAGCTTCCCGACGTTGCACTGTGATGGGTCGCCGACTAAAGACGGCGTGAAACATTCGTTGATCCTCATTTAATAATGGGCAACATCTGGTACTCCTGCTGATATATATGTGAAGTATTTGGTGACATCTAGGGTGATTTTAACGGGTTAAATTATTGGACTACAATCGCTGCGTTAGAGACCAGATTTTTTTAATGTGGAAGAAACAGGTTACTATACGTTGAGCACATTGCCTTAGCTTAGAAGTGTTCATCTTTTACTGGCCAAGGTCAGAGAAGATGAACCGTAATATGAGAACGAACACTACACTTTGCTTTGGGTAAATCTTAAGTAATAAAACTCTTTTTAAGGTTTAATTAGATGAGAATTTTTCTATTTGGCAGATGTTTAGATTACATATTTTAGCTAAAAAAAAAACACAGGTGGGTTAGAAGATATAAAGATTGACAGTTTAATGATAAAGAATTCCACATATAAACATTTCCGTGTAGCATCAACCCAAAGGAAAAATAACCGACATTAAATATATTAAATTATCACCCTTTGTCAGCAGAATCGCTTATGGCATGTGAGAACAAAAAACAATATAGGCTTCCCAAATGAAATACACAACCCGTATCCTACCTTACATGAATATAAATTTCGTTTAACAATTACAAGAAATTCTTCACCATTGATAGACACAACTAATAACATCTTAATTGATTGAATTGAGATCTTTACCTTAAAACTTCTCGACCTTACATTCACAAGCAACACAAACTGGAAGAAATACATTAAGGACATTGCAACAACTTCTGCAAAGAATATGCATTTCCGCTATCGTGCTAGAGGATAACTCAGAGCAGTGAGCGCCCACGCACGGAGTGTTAAGTCCATATATGGCCTGATGCATCTATAACTAGTCTCTCCGACAGGGTTCAAAGAACAGTCTCACATCTAATAAGTTCTGCACGTTCAACAAAACTTCAACTCCTGTTGCATCGCTGTAAATTGCATATCTGTGTTTTACGAGTATGTTAATGAAATGTGATCTGATAAACTTATCGCTCGACGTAATACTACAACAAACCTGTTAGTAACACAACCCACCTCTCTACTGAAGAGGTTCATTGATGCCAGTCGCCATTTACTCTAATAGCCTCTTCTCTCGCATTGCTGGGCTTTGAGATTTTCTCTCTCTTACTTGCTTCTCTGATTGTACTAGCATGCAATAGTTTAAATGTAATGCATACCGACATCTCATAATCTTTTTTTAACATGGTGCCAAATAGTGGCCACATGCCCAAGTAGCAATAGGTCTTCTTTAAGATGAACACGATTATTTTTCTTTTTTTAATAATTAATTTGAAATATCGACGGTTTGCTACGGAAATAATTACGTATGTTCAACTAGTAAAAATAACTGAAAATGCATTTTGTTTTTCTTAATCCATTTTATGGAAATCAAAAATTGTTTTTATTTTATGCATTTTCTTGGTAATTTTATAAATATGAAAAAATATTAATTCATCTATAATTGTTATTTTGACGCAAAAAAGCTGTACAGACACAATAATAATAATAATAATAATAATAATAATAATAATAATAATAATAATAATAATAATAACATAAACTAAAGCTGTACAGACACAATAATAATAATAATAATAATAATAATAATAATAATAATAATAATAATAATAATAACATAAAATATGTAATAAGTGAATGCAGCAAACTGGCCAAAAGGAATACAAGAACAGACACAACCAAGTGGGAAGTGTATTGCACTGGGAATTATGCAAACAACTGCATCTCGAACGCACAGAAAAGTGGTACAAACAGTAGTACTTGAAAACGAGAATCACAAAGTCCAATCGGACATGGACATGCAAACTGATAAACCCATCCAAGCAAGAAGACCGGATGTCGTAATAATTAACAAGAAAGAAAAATCCTGTCAAATCGTAGACTTTGCCGTTCCAGCCGACCACAGGGTAAATATAAAAAAAAGCAGAAACGGAGCAAATACACAGAGCTAGCCAGAGAGCTGAAAGGGATCTGGAAGATGAAGAAAATCAAAATAATACCTATAATAGTAGGAGCACTAGGAACAATTACGAAAAACTTTGAAAAAAGGATGGGAGAAATTGGAATCAAAGGAATGACTAAAAATACAACGAACAACAATAATGTAAACAGCTGAAATATTAAGGAAAACCCTTGAATGTGGAGAATAACACACAAAAGCAACATGCACAAACCAGACAAACTGCTGCAGAGGCAAAACATGAAACGCCACATCTAACTAATAACATTGTAGCAGCATATTCATAAGTTCTCTAACCCCAACCCATACCCCATTACCGCATCACTGCCCCCCTAAAAAATAGTGAGACCAAACAGCCAAGTAGAGTCAGGAGGGAAGGAAAGACCGAGGAGAGAGCAGCACCAAACCTCCGCTGGATAAGTGCAAAGAGAACTGGAAACTTGGGGAGGCTTATTGCCATATAAATTCCAGTGAAGACCAATAGCTGAAAAAGCAAGCCGAGAAATCAATGGCAAGCAGCTGTTGCGATAATGCAAATTTATTTGCAAATACTATCGAAAGAGGTGGAGAGCACTGGAAATCTGGGGAGACATTTTGCCACTCAGCTTCTAGGAAACACCACAGGTTGTTTTCAAGGTGAGATTTTTGATGACCTGTTTAAAAGCCCCTTGTGAGCCAATAATAATAATAATAATAATAATAATAATAATAATAATAATAATAATAATGATAATAATAATAATAAACGTATATATATATATATATATATATATATATATATATATATATATATATATAATCCAGCATACAGCTGTTTCGTCGTTTTAGAACTCATCAGTGTGACTAGATAAGGAGGTTCAAAACAAGGTCGAATGCAGGATTTAAGTGGAATAACTTTTATCGCATTAAAACTAAAGTATCCATTTATGTACAGATTTTAGGATATTAATTACCAAACATACTTCAATATTTCTTACAGAAGAGTATTGTTTTTACGTTCCGCAGGTGTGTGTTTAAACTGTTTTCCTTTTTACATATGTGAACTACGCCATTGTTTTTAGCATGAATTAATGTCACTGTCGTTTCCATGACGACGATCCTAACAACATACTACTGAGTACAGTCATGGAATCGACATAAAAAAAGATCCGATTCGTAAGTAGTTTAATGGTTGAATTCTGAATGGATTTCCTTACCGAGATCGTACCGTGTTTACAACAAACTGTTTCTCTTTATATCCAAGGTGATAATTCGTTTCAGCGAAATGTTTGAATTTTAACATTGGTTTTATTATAATTGGAGTTTTATTTACGAGCAGAAACAGCTGCTTTTGTAAACATTAATTTTACTCAGTTTGACGATAGGGACTGAAAATATGAACTTTTAAGAGACAAACAAACTTCTGTCCGTCGGTTGTCATGTTAAGTTTGAAACATTTTTGTTGATTTCCACGTTTAATTTTAAATAGCAGCTTAGATAATTTTGCAATCATTTTCTAACTCAACGCGAAACATGAGAGAACGCGTCTTAATAATGGTGTTACTTTTATTGCTGGTGAAGATTTGGTATCTGCCTGTCTAAAGTAGAAACTAAAGTATTATTTTAGTTAATTGTATTATTGTGTTTCTATAATAAATGGATATTTTATTATATGACTGAATCAGAAACTACGATATTACTGCTATTAATTGTACTATTGTACTTCTATTACTAATAGAGAATTAGGCTTCTACCTGTCTAAAGACAGAACTATAATATTACGTCTATGAATTGTAATAGTGTACTTCTATCACTAATTGAAGTTGTGACGTATGTCTCTTTGAAATCGAAACTATAATTTTACTATTGTTAATTGTAATATTATACTGTTTCAATGCTCAATTCGGTATGCTTTACTTTACCGTGTTTCAGGTAATGCCAGTGAGGACGATGTAATATATGTTCGTGTGTCGTGATACTATACTCCCAACCATAGTTTTTCTACCGAGGAAGAGTAGTGTGATATATACTCCTTCGGCATTATACCATTTTATCACGCTAGGAAAAAACTCAACCAAAGAAAACGCATTTGTTGTTGTTGTTGTTGTTTTTGTTTTGGCATGTATAATAAACACTTAACTGCGTAAAAATGTTAAAACTTTTATCACGTCTAATATTAGACTTGTTGGTACTTAGATAATCTTTATAAATCCTTTCCACTTAATTCTTTCAATAATATCAGCTCATAATATCGGCACCACTGTAGATAAGAACTATCTAGTGAAGCCCGCTAGTTAAATTAAGATTTGGGAATCAGTTATTTAAAATTAAATTGAGTGAAGCATCAGTTTCGCATATAAATTTTCCATAAAATGATAACATACTTTCTAAATATGTAGTTTAGTTATATATTAGATGTTACTATATACTTTGGAGGTTATTTAGTTCTCTCTCCTTGCAAGAACTTAGACAGCAGTGTCGGAGAATGGGATGAGATCAAGAACAATTTTTGGTGTTAGCTTTTAGAAAATGTGTTTGAAAGGGAAGGAGCAGTTCCCAATGCGATTCAAATAATGGATGAGTTTGGAGGTTTTTGACTATTGGTGGAAGAGTAAAAGGTGTTTGCCATGCTATTTCTTTGGCAGAAAACACACAATGCGAAAGAAAAAAAGCTGCTCGCCTATGAGGATTAAGGAAATGAATGGATTGAAACTTAAACGCGTATGAATATTATGAGACGACTGTAATGGCAAATAGAATGAACAACAGTTGATTAATGTTGAGGATTGTTTATGACAAGGGTGTTCACGGATATTCCATTTGGTGTTAGATATACAGGAAAAGAACAAACTTTCTTTGTTTTTGTGACAGAACATCTTTCTTTATGAATGTCTTATAGGTTACTGGCTAACTGATACTGAAATTTATTCAAGCACATTCCATAGAAATAACAAAAGATTTTAAATTGTCTACGATTTACTCATTTTACTTTTTGCGGACTATTATCCTCATCATTTTTTTCCTTGGTTGTTTCACGACGTTTTGGCCAACTATTCCTTTGGCCTTCGTCAGGTGGTAACCGCGACGGATAGGAACTCTGAATCTCCTGACTGCATTCACTGCAATTCTTACAGAGGAATAGTTGGCCGATACGTCGTAAAATATTGTCTACGATTGTCCGTTTTTATGTATGTGTATATGTTTGTATATTTTATGTACAAGATTCATCCTTAAAGATAATGTTTCAGATTTGTATTAAATTTTATATACACGCAATTTAGAATATCT
>NC_136489.1:148494449-148509449 GCF_053919585.1 Euprymna scolopes
ACTTATCAAGGCCCGGAAGCCACTCAGGGATAAGGGTTATTGCAAGTACATTAAGTTAGTGAGGAGATTAGCTGAAGTGTTTACTTAAGGGGGCGGTTTATTAGGAATTATTTAACATTGGACTTGAAGTCAGGATATATATGTATATATATATATATATATATATATATATATATATATATATATATATATATATATATATATACGAAGGAAGTTACATTTGAGAATATCCTATCAGCAAAACTTTGTATTTGAATAAATTAGCTGATATAATTTTAAATTAAGAAAGAACTGTAGCGTTTTAATTATAAGCTATACTGATTTTTAAAAAAAACTGCAGCTTCTTTTTCACAGGATCTCATTTGATAACGGGACAATTATACTAACTATATTCAATAACTAACAATACACTAAATAACTAAAATATAAAAAAAGAAAATCGAAATTGAAAAATAAATATAATTCGCTCCTACTCATCTTTCATCAACCTTTATAACCAATAAAAAATTAACAATCAATACACCAAGCCTCAATAAAGAAAAAAGAAAACGACAACAACAAGCGTTCATGATGACGATCGGATGTACCGATAGAAAGTGTTTGAGAAAAATATGGCTGAACAACAACTTTTGGGCGGCATAATATACAACATGCCAGCCGAAATACAAAAAAAAACCCCGCTAGGCGAATTGAAAAGATATCCAACAAAATCGGGAAGAGAAGAACTCTGTCGTGTTCAATAAGGCGTGCTTGGATGATGACTTGCTGCCAAAATATACTAATCTATAAACAAACACACACACAGATATATATATATATATATATATAGTAATTTATAAATATATATGGTGATTAAGCTACACTGAATATTCTGCGTTTCATCCAACTATAGGATTCGTCAGGCTTATGCCCATAAGCCTGACGAATCCTATAGTTGGATGAAACGCAAAATATTCAGTGTAGCTTAATCGCCATATATATTTTATAAATTACTAACTAGCCCTACCTACGTATTGAGCACTTTTGAAGTAAATACTTAAAGTTTACGCATAAATCTATACTTTCGTATATTAAATTTATGTGAATAAATGAAGTATTATATATATATATATATATATATATATATAGTGAAAGAGAGAGAGAGCGCGCGCCTGTTTATTATGCCAGCATTAATAATTACGTATGTGCATCCATGATTCAGTGGAATCAAAATTCGAGGATAACACTTCCTTAGGCCAAAAAAGGATACACATTGAAATAGGAATCAAAATTATATTAGTTTTATAAAATACTCGGGTGCGGTTAATGTTCTGGAAGAAAGTGGGGCGTATACTTTTTAAATGTGAACAGTAGGGAATTTTGGAGGGATGTGTACTGAAGGAATGGAGTAGGGGTGAGGAAGGAGGGGAGAAGTACGATTTCGTGTTGTTCAGCTATTTCAGTGGAGAGGTGTTGTACTCCTTTCACTTGACGGTTATTTATTGGTTTAAGCTTTCCCTTTGATCTGAAGTAATATTATACTCTTATCGACGCTATTTTCCTATTTTAGTTTTCTTGGTTGTTTTTTTTTTTCTGGTGGCGACTTCATTTTTTATTGACAGTTTTTGTCTATTCTTTATGTATTTTATTTATTTATTTATTTATTTGTTTTTATTCTATTTCTTACTTTTTATCCGTACATTTATTCCTAGTTTTCAAATTATTTATTTGTTTGATTATTTATGAAATATATGCCCATACTGTCAAACTAACAGTTTCTTATATGCATTAAATATATATGCTTTTTCCTGCATTGATCACTCTTTAATAATCACGTCAGTTTCATTGGATTTGCATCTAGGAAACCAATATATATATATATATATATATATATATATATATATATATATATATATATATATATATATATGTATATGTATATATATATATACAAATATATATATATATATACAAATATATATATATATATATATATATATATATATATATATATATACCGTGTTTGAATATTTACTAACGCGTTTTACTCATTTAGAACTGCTTTAAAGCTTCACCGCTCACTCATTTTGCGACCAAATTTCAAACAATTTTTATCTTTCATAGGTCAAGTTCTCAGGTATATTTAGTAATCAAATTCCAAATTTCGATTATTAAAACGAGATTATAATAAAATTTGTAGTGTTCAAAAGTCTTCAGAAAAAGTAAGGAACGTGACAGACGGTTCCTTCTGATTGGTTGTTGGTTATCATAGCAACTTTTTCGTCGTCGACACTTTCACAAATCATAGAATGTCGCTCTCATGCCATCTTATTTCGCTTATATAGAGAGATTTTACAAGTGATGCTCTTTGCCGTTCAATGACTAATAATATTTCGCTTGCGACGTCGCCTGTTAATTCTGTTTTTCTCGTTTTTGTCTCTATTATCTGTTTATTTCATTTGATTTTTTATATTTAGTCAATTTAAGAAGTTGGTAATAATGGTTTTATGGGTTGTTGAAAATGCGTATGATATTGAGCACAAAAAAGAAACTATAGATTTAAAACAAAGTCTGGGAAAATCATGGATTACATAGAAAAATGTGAGCATGAAAAGTAATATGGTTAAGATTTTAAAACTGGAAAAGAGAAAGATATCTTACTAAAATATATAATAAATTTATAACTTAAAATATTGCAGCCTTAAGAATTAATATATAATGTTAAATTGAATCTTTAAATATTAAAGGTGACCCTTGTTCCGTGTTTCCAATTTTAAGTCGGTTTGAACGGCTATGTCTGACAGATGATTTCGTGAAGTTGAAACGTATACTTATGTAGAAAACAATAAAACAATCATATATGCATGTGTTTGTTTTGATGCAGTTGGTATAACATTAGTTATGGGTCAAATTGTAGCTATACGAATCATGGGCTACGATTGATAAAAAATTAGTACTCCTTTCAGGAGTTTGAGCTAGTTTTCACGTGTTCTCTAGTATTATTAAACAGCGCACAAATGGTTACTCTTAACATTCAGTTAATCAGATCTGAGATACTAAAATTTACAAATAGTAAGCTGTAGGCGTATTAGACCCTTCGAATCCCTTTAAGATGTTAAACATTTCTAGGAAATGGTTTTTTTGTTCATCACTGTTGTCGCCTTTATTTGTTGGTAATGCTATGTAAACCGCATGTGTCGTTAAGTCATTTAGTGCCTAAGACAACTTGAGCTGAGAGAAATATTTCACTACATTGTATATGATCTTCACCGTATTTACCACAATGACACATGTGCCAGCATTCTTTTATTTATATGAAGTTAGGTACTTATGTATTCCCATATATATGACTGTCTCCGAAAGTAATAATGCGATCATTATAAATTTTTAAACTAAGCTGTTCGGCGTAAAGGTGTGTAATTTGTGCTTTCGTGAAAATGTAATTCCATTTATGTGTGAAATGTTAAAATGAAATAAAAATTATTCCGCAATTTTCAAACATTACTCGTGTTGTCTCACTAACATCCAATAAAAATGTATAAATGTCTTTGTGTGAAGCTGTATAGCAAACAAATTTAACAAATATAACGTGTTAGAAATAGTCATTATTAACACTTATCTGCCTATTCATATCGTTAGCCGATCTGGAATGTCTGTTACGTACGAGAAAAAAATATGGCAATAGAGAACAGTGATTAGCCGGCAATCATTCAAAGAGATGAAGCAAATTTGTCTTCATATATATATATATATATATATATATATATATGTGTGTGTGTGTGTGTGTGTGTGTGTGTGTGTGTTTGTGTGTGCACAGAAACATGTATAAGCATATGTACATGCTTATATAAATGTTAATTAAATACAATAAGATGAAGCATATTTTCATCATATATATATATATATATATATATTTCTGTCTGTGTGTGCATACATGCATGTATATGCATATGTATGTGTTTACACATATGCTGATTAAATACATATGCTGATAATATTTAGCATATATTTCATTACTAAAATTATTTTCAACATATGTGCAGAAATTTTTCAACTGAGCTTTTTAGCTTAGCTTCGGGAGAACGATCCGTCAGACACTTTGATAATTTATGCGTTTTCTAGTCTTTATTATTAAAACGTCTGAGTAAAATTAGTTAGCGAAAACATGTGTGTACATATGTTACGAAAATAGTTGTAGAGAAAATCCAAAAATTTCGCTTTAAGTAATATTAAGAACTTTTACATAAACATAGAAATAGTTTACATGATATACGTTGAGACTGTCAAATTCAAAAAGGGTAACTATTTGGTAAGACCCAACGTTGAATGCTCTATTAATAAAATAGACATTAAAAGGGAGATAAGGCAGCACCCCCATCTACCCCGGAAAAGTAAATGCTCTCTAATTTATCGGTTCCTATATATATATATATATATATATATATATATATATATATATATATATATATATACAGTAGCGTCCAAAACTTAGGGACACAATTTAAAAACCTATTATTTGTTAGAACTGGAAAAAGGTGAAATTTGTCCAAGTAGTAGTCGTTATCATCCATAATACCATACTAAATTTTGAATTATTTGTAAAGGATGGAAAAAGAATTATAACAATTATTTATTTATTTTCAAAATAGCTTTTCACAGTTGTTATTTCTAACAAATATTAGGTTTTTGGACGTTACTCTATACATATGTATATATATATATATATATATATATATATATGAATATATTCATATATATATATATTCATATATATTTATATATATATATATATCGTGTGGGTATATATATATATATATATATATATATATCGTCTGTATATATACATATATAAACACACACACGTATACACACATATATATATATATATATATATATATATATATATATATATATATGCAGACCTAACTAGTGTCTGATTTCAAATGATGTGCTGTCAACTAAGTTTTCGTTGTAGTACCTTTACTTTATATATCATTTTAAAGAGAATTTTTCGTTCTATCTAATCTTTGAAAATACAATTGTTTTTAAACAATTATATATTCTTTTCAGAACGGTGAATACAAAATTGAAAAACAAAGAAAATTCGCACATTCTTATTTCAATTAAAGGCCGAAAAGCTGCTGAAACAGTTCGGTATATCAATGAGGAGCTTGGCTCAGACACCACTACTGAACTCACAGCACTAGGCTTGTTTAAGAAATTTTGTAGCGGCGACGAGATGTTTTAATACGATGAGTGTATTGGTCGTTCATCGGATGCTGACAACAAGAATTAGGAACACCAATCGAAGCCAATCCGCGCACAACTGTTCGAGAACTAGTTTCTGAATTAGACGTAACGTATACGGCGATTTCGGACACCATGAGAAAGATTACAAATAAAACAAAACTTGATAAATTGGTGCCTCACACATTGAACGACATCTAAAAGCAACGCCGCCATCAAGTGTAATTTTTTTCTACTTTTACGTAACAAGAACGACCTGTTTCTCGACAGGTCGTGATTTGCGATTAACAGTTAATTCTAAAGAAATCCGTTTTAATCGCAAGTCACAATTTAGACGCCGGCGAAGTTCCCCGATATTTCCGAATACTAATTGTTTTAAAACGATTGTAATTTAAACAATTAGATAGAATGAAAGTCGCTCTAAAAATGATATAAAATAAAAGCATTATAACGAAAATATATTTGAAAATACATTATTTGAAATTAAAATTTAAAATTCGGTATGTACATTTTCTCCAAATAATATATATATATATATATATATATATATATATGCGAATGAACCAAAAATGAATAAATGGTAATGCATGTTTCGTCCTCATTGCAAGGGATATCATCATTATTTGGTTTACAAAAAAAGCTTAGGAAACAAGTTACAGACCACATGCGGTTGAAGACAGAAGGAAGGAAGGTAAAGTTCCTTCCGACTTTGCAGAATAGTCAAATAAGACTCAATTAATATAGAAGAGATATAAAAGACGGCAACCCTTTAGACACACTTTTCTTCCACTGTCGTGAACTTGGCCTCTTATCCAGCTTTGCACATGTAAAAACCATCAAATGCGTTCAGTTATTTCAAATACTAACGCCATCAGGCAGAGAAAAGGATTCTACAATTAAGCCCCCATTATATGGCATAATAATGAAAAAGCAAAACATGACGGTAGATTATGAGTAGCTATTTTATATATCCTTAACCGTTTCTCCAAGCATTTCTCCTTAGATTAGTTCAACAAAATTAATAAGGTATTTACTAACTAATAAATATAAATAAAAATACATTAAAAACAACAACAACAACATTTAACGGTTTAGTAATTATGCACGTATATATGTATATAAGTGATATTTAAATATATATATATATATATATATATATATATATATATATATATATATATACTCATAAGCAAAAAAATGGGCCAGAGTGAAAGAAGGAAGAAATAAATTTTTCAATATTTTTCTATGAATTTTTTTAAATTTCTATTTTGTAGATCATTATTATTATAGCATATAATAATAAGTGAAAAAATAATCTTAAAAATGGTAAGTCCGCATCTTGGTGAGGATATAAAACACCGAATTGCAGGATTAAGGCAGTCCAAAATGACTTACAAGCAGAGTTTTGATATTTTAAGAAAAGAAAAAGTGAAAACATCTCTTTCTGTAGTGAAGCGAATTAGTCACAGGTTCGAAGTCGAATGCTTGGTGAAAGGGAAACCTGGATCTGGTCGCCCTATATATCATTCAATTTGAAGGACAACCACAGGCTTAAATTTACTGTTTTGAAGGATTGAAAGAAAACTTATGTTGACCATAGTAAAGAATTCAAAACAGGGAATGGAATTTCTCTTCCTAGATATACATTATCTTGACGAATGAAAGAAATGGGATTTTCTTCTAAAAGGTGTGCAAAGAAGCCATTTTTATCTGAGAATACCATCAATGACAGAAAGAGATTTTTGTCGTATTATGGCAAAAAGATACGGACTGGTTCAGGAATGTTTTCTGGTCAGGTGTATCAAGATTTTGTCTTGTTATTGATGCTTCCTGATAATGCAATCGAAGAACTGGAGAAATATTTTCATCGTCGCTTAAAAACGACAGTTAAACATTGGAATGGAGGGATAATGATATGGGGAACTTTTACTGCAGCAGAAGTTGGGGAACTTATTAGATGTGAGAAGTCAATCAATGCAAGGAATACATTCAAATATTAGAAACAGGACTTTTACCAAATATCCAGAAACTGAGAATATCGCAGAACATTATTTTTCAACATAATAATGCCCCTGTACACATTGCTAAAGTAACAAACAATGGTTTTCTGATAATCCAATTAATGTGATATTTTGACCAGGACAAAGCCCCGATTTAAACCCAATAGAGAATATTTCGTCCATAATATATCGTGCATTGGATGGAAGAACTTTTTTCGAACAATGACAAACTGTGGGAAGTTGTGCACAGCGAATAGAATAGCATCTCCTCTTCATAGTGTTCCACTTTAATTGAGAGCATGTCTAAAAGGATTGATCTTCTAAAGAAATCAACAGGGAATGCGATTCCATACTAAGCATTTATTAAAGTAAATGTCTTATTCTGTGTTATTAGTCTCCTTTAAGTTTCCTTGTTCAAGTGTGCTTTGTTCAATATAGCTTTTAGTGCAATAAAATGTATAAAATTTGTTTGGCCCATTTTTTTCTCACGAGTGCACACACATACACACACACACACATATATATATATATGTATATATATACATATATGTATATATACACATATATATATACATAAATATACATATATATATGTATATATATATGAGTGCATATATATATATAGTGTCTGAGAGAGTGGCACTCGTTTGACAAGACGTCGCAATCATCAAATATATATATATATATATATATATATATATATATATATCGGATCGTATAAATTAGAGAATACGCTCAGCTCAGTGGTTAGACGCCGACAAAGTTCCACGATACTTCCCGAAGCTGGAGTTGTACCAAAAGTAGGTCATACTGACTGTTTAGTGGTCAGCAATCGATATTAACCATTACAGTTGTTTCAATGCAGGTGAAACCATTTCAGCGGAGAAATACTGTCAACAAATGGATGAAATGCATCAGAAACTTCAACAACAGCACGCAGCATTAGTTAACAGAAGAGGTTAATTTTCCTCCACGACAATTCCCGATCAAACCTTGAAAAACCAACTCTGCTGTAGTTGAACGAACTGAGCTACGAAACTCTGCCTCATCCGCCATACTCTCCTGACCTCTCACTTTCCGAATACTACTTTTTCAGTTATCTCGACAACTTTTTCGTGAAAAGTGATTCAAAAACCTAACCGATATCAAAAACGCCACCAGAACGCAAGATTACTACGTTACTGGCGTAAATGGTCTTGTTTTGTGTTGGCAAAAGTATGTTGATTCTCATGGCGGTTATTTAGATCAATAAATGTTTGTTTGAACCGAGATATGTTTGTCTGAATTTAAAAGTTAAAAACTACAACAGTTTTCTTGCCAACATATATATATATATATATATATATACATATATATATATATATATACATATATATATATATATGTATATATATATATATATATATAGGGGGTACGTTAGTATGCAGAAAAATTATTATTTGTGTATATGTTTATTTTTGGCAGTTATATAAAAATATATATTTATCAGTTTCTTAAGGCACTGGATGAACTTAATTTTCGAATGAAATAGCAGTACATATCGTCAACAATATTTGTATTCATAAAATAATTGATATAATGAATTGATATTTATTGTTTACACTCTGTTATAACAAGGAAATTTTATAGGAATAATACTTTAGAAAAAAGAAAAATACAAACACTACATATCTATATACACAAAAACATATATATATATATATATATATATATATATATATATATATATATCATATAATTATTATATCGCTCTGACGGACGTTAAAAACATTTAAAAATAAATGTTTAAAATTCAACAGAATGCCCCGCGGTTAACGGTAGTTGAATGGAGTGGATCCTTGCTAATGAAGGGTTCGAATTTATCGACTGGTGTTAATCGTGACACCCTGCCCTGATGATTCCCGAAAGGATAAAACACTAGTGTCTGTAGGTATTTAATAATTATTATAGTAAATAAGTATGCCAGCACCTTTAAGAAATTCGTTTCTAATCGTTGAGCACTTTCAGTGGAATTAAGAAACTAGCTCAATTTAGCTCTTATGCATAGATCATCATATAATGATTAGATCACTCTGATAGACGTTAAAAATATTTAAAAATAAATGTTTCGAATTCAACAGCATTTTTCACGGTTAACGGTAGCCGAATGCATTGGGTACACACACTTATGAAGCGTTCGAATCACCGAATGGATTGGGTATACACACTGATGAAGGGTTCGAATCCATCCCTGAACTGATGATTCCCGTAAGGATGAAACACTAATGTCTGTAAGTATTTTAATAATTATTATAGTAAATAATTATAAATATATATATATATATATATACTTTATGTTCATTTTAATGTTAAATGTACGAAAAGTCTTAATACTTGCTATATTGTCAACGTGCAATTAGAATGTAGTTATATTTCAGATAATAATGGTTTGAATTAACTTTGTGTTCCAAGTGTTACCTTATTTGTTCTAAATACGTATTCTCTCGGCTTTAGAAGCTGTACCCTTTCTTGAGTATTAATGCGGAACATAGTTTTCTATCTGGTTAGAATAAAAAGTTATTCTAAAACCGATCGATTGTTATCCATCCGGATGAAAGCCAGTTTAATGATCTTGAATTTCCAAGCCTAATATGAATATTTTTCTCAAGGTGTTGTGGTAACAGCTGATATACACACAGATGCAAATACGAACAGACACATACACAATTAAAGTAATGTGCTAATCTTAAAATATATACACATATACGAGTTTGTGTGTAGATTTCAGTATATTCATAGGTATGTGCATATAATATGCGCGTGCATATCTATGCATGATTGTGTATCAACGTGTTTGCACAAGTATGAATGTGCATATGTATTAAATGTATGCATGTAAGTTTGTCTTAGTAAAAATTGGTGTCTATATATATGTATTCCTATGCATGTACAATACAAGCCCCTGATACGGTATTAAAACAATAGTAACAAAATACAGTACAATATATAATACATATGCACGGGTCGTGAAAACACGGTATTTCACATCGTAACCTGAAAAAAAAACATATCTTTGGACCACTGTATCTCCTGGTTCTGCTGTATATATAAGTGCATGTATATGTGTGTATAGGTTTGTATATAACATGTATGTAAGTGTATGCATATGTGTGTATTTTCCGCACAAATATTGAAAATAGTTTTTTGGTGGTGAATGATTGTTATATGAAAATAATTATTTTCATATAACTTGTGCTGAAAAGCAAAATAAGTCTCCTTTCACAGCTGAACAGTTTGCTAACAGCATTTCATGTCTTCTGATGATATGAGCCATTATTGAAAATCCATGGATTAAGGAAATTAATATAACCCCTTCTATATATTCCTTTTGTCAAACAATAAATTCTAAACTCGAATATATGTGTCTATATTTTGATTTCAGAATTTAAATTTAACAACTAAATTTATACATTGCTCTATTCTTAAATATTGAGCTTTTCCTTTTTGGCTAGGATCACCCTGAAAGTGTTACTTCTAGTAATATCTATCAGGATTTTCATCGGATTTTAATCTGTATCTTATCTCGCATATGTATATATATATATATATATATATATATATATATAAATATATATATATATACTAGTGTAAATATCTGTATAGAGGTGTATATATAATGTTTTATAGACATGTATATTATTATAATAAAGTGTACACATACATGCATTTCTATATATGAAATAAACTGATCAATAAGACAAATAATGAAAAAATACATTGCCATGAAAAAAACACTTTCAATAAATACTCGTTTCAATATTAATTACTTACCTTTCTCATAAAAGGATACACATACATAAATATGTAGGTATAGGTATGTGCATAATTTTACATGCATGTAAAAATAAAACTAAATAATACACTCTTACGAAACTCTCCAGGTAAATGCAATAATAAGAATCAGATTGATATTAATACTTACTTACCTCATAAGGTAATATATATACACAAATATATAAAAAAAATATGTGTGGGTGTGAGTGTGTGTGCAGGTGTGTATATTCATATATATATATATATATATATATATTAAATAATGTTATATATCATGTATAAAATATTTAGTATATATCATCTATATTTACATTTAAATGATATATATTATTGATAAGATATATATATATATCTTACACACACACACACACACACATATATATATATATATATATATATATATATATATATATATATATATATTTCTGTGGAGATATTCTTGAATAACTTATATTTCTTTTTTATATTTACCAATAATTTTTTAAGGAGCTCAATGTAATTACAGAGCCTATAATATATATATATATATATATATATATATATATATATATATATATATATATATACATATGTATATATATACAGGTTACCCACAAAAGCTAAATGGAGGCTATCTAAAACATATGCTGTAGAACGGAGAAAAAAGGCCAAAGACCCTAGTGTTTTGATGTGATGTTTTAAATATAATAAACTAGTTATGACCAAAGTTTCATTTTATTCGTACAAAACACTAAGAAACGGAGCCTAATTAGAGTTGCGGCCCGTTTTTTGGTGGTCACCATATATATATATATATATATATATATATATATATATATATATATATATATATATATATATATGTATATATATATATATATGCCCCTCTATATATGCATGCAAAGATGTGACATAAAAAAACAATTAAAGAGAGTGAAAAATAGCAGGTATAATTAAAATAATTGTATTCCAAAATGTAACATTCATTAAAATTTCTTGGCAAAACCAAATAAAGGAATGTTTTCATTGCAAGAAGACGCACGTAAGTATCTGCCTAATTAATATAAGTTTTCAATCCGCAATCTGATAAATAGCAACATCGTTTATACAAATATATACATATCTATATACATACACACATGTACATATATATGTGCGTGTCTGGAGAGGTTAACGTGTGTGCGTGTATGAGAATGTGTGTTATGATGCCGATGAAACATCCGATAATTTCTTTGAATTAATAAAAAGGAAAACAGTGTTATATTTGTTAAATCTTTTTTTTTCTGGCATTATTCAGTCTAAGTTCCAGCCTACGCCACCTTCATAAGGAACAGTGAAAACGGAATAGCGTAAAAAACGAAAACAATTCACATTCATTTACTATTATAAAAAAAAAAAAACACTGACCCCATTTATCACACTGTGCTCTGGAGATATCCTGTACACACGTTAGATCATGCGAACTACTAAAGAACACAAAACAATCGAAGTATTTTGTTTTACTTGTATATATAATATATGCTTACATATTTACCATGTTTTTCGCACTGTGAAACGGACCTTATAACTTAGGAATAATCTGATTTAAAAACTTCAGTTGCATGCTATAATTTGAAGTTAGGTGATCGATGTTTGTCACAAATAAATTACTAGGGGTCAGTTATCTCCATATCATTAGTAACACCATTATACTTTGTGTTTGTTCTACTGTTAAAACTGAGGTATTGACTTTATCTAAGAATATTTCTAGGAAAAAGGGTGCATACTCTGCTGTGCAATGTTATGTGTATGTATATGTTTACAAAATTATGTTGGAGTGAATTTTACATGTGTATATGTATGTGTATGCTTATGATCCAATATATATATACATATATATATACATATATATATATATGTATGTATATATATACGTATGTATGAACAAGAATATGCAAAAAATGAATACATTTTTATGTTACATATGTCTTATGATTTTATGTGTGTATGCATGAAAAGATATATATATATATACATATATATATATACATATATATATATATATATATATATATAGCGTTTATATTTCTTAATATATATATTTTGGGTTTTCCTTGTTTTTTTTCTGTTTTCTTTTGTTTATGAATGAATTCATAGATTCATACACATGAAGAGTTGAACAATACTTAAATCTAAACACATGATCATAGAATCGTCACTTGTTCCGTTATAAGCCTCGTTTTGCTGTCTTTCCGGCTCCCGTTTTGTGAAGGGGCTTTATTTGAAGTAGTTGATACCTGAGCGTCCCTTGAGCTTGGTGCGTACATATAGCTGTCATCATTCGATGTGCAGGAGGCTGGTAAAATAATCCGACGGAACGCTTCTCTAAAGTCTGTATTGAAGATACTGTAAATGATTGGGTTTAACGACGAGTTCGCGTACCCTAACCAGGTGATGATCTTAAAGGCCAACGGGGGCACACATGTCTTGCATGCTGCAGCTGTCAGATTAACGACGAAAAACGGCGTCCAGCAAAGTAGGAAGACACCCATAATTATTCCAAGGGTAATGGCAGCTTTGTGGTCGGACAGAGATCCATCGTATCGTTCACAGGCGTACGTGCGTCGAATATTCCTCACGTGCTGTTGGGCCGTACTGTACAGTTTGCAGTAGATCGATAGCATCACAACGCACGGGATGATGAAGCTAACAGTTGAAGAAATCACAGCATAGACCGGGTTGATGTCGAACTGACATCCCTCCGTATGGGATAATGCAGAGTCAGGTTTGTGCCACCCGAGGTGAATAGGTAAAAATGAGATAAGACAGGAGCACACCCACACTAACGTTATGATGATTGCGGTTCTTTTTTTTGTCATCCAGTTCTCATAGTGTAAGGGATCGCGTATATGAATATACCTGTCTAAACTGATGGCGCATAGATTTAGAATGGAAGCGGTTGAGCACATGATATCCAGGGATATCCACACGGAACAAAATGAGTGACCAAATACCCATTCTTCCATAATATCGTTGGCCAGAGCGAACGTCATTACAAGGAGGGAGACCAGGAGGTCAGCAATGGCAAGCGAAACCAGATAGAAATTCCCGATTTTACGCATTTGCCGCACTTTGAAAACAGCAACGCACACGAGGCTGTTTCCAACAATTGAAATTAATATAATAATTGAAAGAAAAACCCCGATGGCCACGCTTTCAGCTACACTGGACGGCGTCTTACCTTTGGCCGGAATAGAGAGTGTGTCATTTGACTCCAAGAAGTTCATATAATAGTAATCTTCCTGGTCGGATCCAGAGTCGGGGAAGACGGAAATATTCCATGTTGAATTTGTTAACATAACTTGAAAGGTGCGCTTTGCTTAGAAAACTCCGAGGGAGTTTTCTCCTCGTTAAAAAGAAGCAAACTAGTTTTGAGAGCATTAGGATGTTTCTAATTGGAAACGGATAGCACTCACCTGGGAAGAAGAGCCTAATATATTGCTTTGAGGCAGTAAGCTAAAAGCCATGATTCCGAGTAAGAATAAGGAGAATAAACGAAGAACCAAGAATCGCTTTGGGAATGTGTGTGACGATAAAAAGTTATCATTGGTTTCGCCTTTGATGTTATAGATTTATCCACGAAGAAATTTGATCCGTTGTGTAGTAATAAAAACCAACTTGTAAAGTTGCGAGATAATCCTTCAGATCATGTTATAAGGTTTCTTAATCATCCACTGTATTGTATTTTTTATCCCTTAATAGGGAATCATCGTAACAACATCATCGTTAAAATTCAGTTGCATCCAATCAGTTCATTAATTGCTGTTTTTGCAACTTTCCTTATTATCTCCAATAGTTGTTGTGTTGTTGCTCTTTCACTCGTTTCGTGAGTAGTAGTATTAGCACTTAATCTTATACCACTACGACGACGAGACCTAATCCGCTGTTTTATTTATTTTTAGTTGTCAGTAAAAGTTTTTACTTTTATTTCTTAGGATATTTT